>NC_091391.1:5393402-5500902 GCF_038502225.1 Cherax quadricarinatus
TTTTTTGACTGAGAATAAACAACAACAAAAGTCACCCATAAAACAATAATTAAAAAAAAAAGAAAAATTAAGATTAATTATATTGAATTAGGTGACACTGGCAGGTTAATGAGGGGATTTATTGGTAGGATTTAGGGGATTATATTGACAAAATGTAATCACCTTCCCTTAATACTAGTTACAGGCTTTTGATCCAAGGGATTGGACCTTTCTAATGACACACACACACACACACACACACACACACACACACACACACACACACACACACACACACACACACACACACACACACACACACACACACACACACACACACACACACATATATATATATATAGTCACAAAAGAAAGAGTTACAACAGTAGAAGTCATAACAGTAAGAGTAACAACAGTAAGAGTCACAACAGCAAGAGTCACAACAGTAAGAGTCACAACAGTAAGAGTCACAACAATAAGAGTTACAACAGTAAGAGTTACAACAGTAGAAGTCACAAGAGTAAGAGTCACAACAATAAGAGTTACAACAGAACGAGTCACAACAGTAAAAGTCACAACAGTAAGAGTTACAACAGTAAGAGTCACAACAGAAAGAGTCACAACAGTAAGAGTTACAATAGCAAGAGTCACATCAGTAAGAGTCACAACAATAAGAGTCACAACAGTAAGAGTCACAACAGTAAGAGTCACAACAGTAAGAGTCACAACAATAAGAGTCACAACAGTAAGAGTCACAACAGTAAGAGTCACAACAGTAAGAGTTACAACAGTAAGAGTCACAACAGTAAGAGTCACAACAGTAAGAGTCACAACAATAGGAGTTACAACAGTAAGAGTTCCAACAGCAAGAGTTACATAAGAGTAACAGTAGAGTCACAACAGTAAGAGTCACAACAGTAAGAGTCACAGTAAGAGTTACAGTACAACAGTAAGATTCACAATAATAAGAGTCAGTAAGAGTCGCAAAGAGTCAATTCACAACAGTAAGAGTCACAACAATAAGAGTTACAACAGTAAGAGTCACAACAGTAAGAGTCACAACAGTATGAGTCACAGCAGTAATAGTCACAACAGTAAGAGTTGCAATAGTAAGAGTTACAACAGCAAGAATTACAACAGCAAGAATTACAACAGTAAGAGTCACAACAGTAAGAGTCACAACAGTTAAGAGTTCACAACAGTAAGAGTCACGTACAGTAAGAGTCACAAAGTAAGAGTACAACAGTAAGAGTTACAATAGTAAGAGTCACACAGTAAGAGTACAACAAAGAGTCACATAAGAGTCACAACAGTAAGAGTTACAACAGTAAGTCACGACAGTAAGAGTCACAACAGTAAGAGTCACAACAGTAAGAGTCACAACAATAAGAGTCAACAGTACACAGCAGTAAGAGTCACAACAGTATTACGACAGTAAGAGTCACGACAGTAAGAGTCACAACAGTAAGAGTCACAAAGTAAGAGTAACAACAGTAAGAGTCGCAACAATAAGAGTTACAACAGTAAGTCAACACAGTAAGAGTCACAACAGTAAGAGTCAACAGTAAGAGTCAGTAAGAGTCACAACAGTGAGAGTCATGAGAATAAGAATCATAACAGTAAGAGTCACAAAAGTAAGAGTCACAACAGTAAGAGTTACAACAGTAAGAGTCACAACAGTAAGAGTCAGTAAGAGTCACAACAGTAAGAGTCACAAAGTAAGAGTTACAGTAAGTCACGACAGTCACAACAGTAAGAGTCATAAGAGTACAACAATAAGAGTCACAGTAAGTCACAACAGTAAGAGTCACAACAGTATACAACAGTAAGAGTCACGACAGTACACAACATTAAGAGTCACAAAGTACAACGGTAAGAGTCACAAAATATGAGTTACAACAGTAGTCACGACAGTAAGAGTCACAGCAGTAAGAGTCACAACAGTAAGAATCACAACAGTAAGAGTCACAACAGTAAGAGTAAACAGTAAGAGTCACAACAGTAAGAGTCACAACAGTAAGAGTCACAGTACAGGAAGAGTCACAACAGTAAGAGCCATAACAGTAAGAGTCATAACAGTAAGAGTCACAACAGTAAGAGTCATAACAGTAAGATTCAACAGTAAGAGTTACAATAGTAAGAGTCAACAGCACAACATAAGAGTCACAACAGTAAAACAACAGTAAGAGTTACAACAGTAAAAGTCACAAGAGTAAGAGTCACAACAGTAAGAGTCACAACAGTAAGAGTCATAAGAATAAGATTCACAACAGTAAGAGTCACAACAGTAAGAGTTACAACAGTAAAATCACAACAGTAAGAGTCACAACAGTAAGAATCACAACAGTAAGAGTCATAAGAATAAGAGTCACAACAGTAAGAGTCACAACAGTAAGAGTCATAACAGTAAGAGTCACAACAGTAAGAGTCACAACAGTGACTCTGGGCTCTGGTGGCCTGGTGGTTAACGCTCTCGCTTCACACGGTGAGGGCCTGGGTTCGATTCCCAGCCAGAGTAGAAACATTGGACGTGTTTCTTTCCACCTGTTGTTTATGTTCCCCATCAGTAAAATGGGTACCTGGGTGTTAGTCGACTGGTGTGGGTCGCATCCTGGGACACTGACCTAAGGAGGCCTGGTCACAGACCGGGCCGCGGGGGCGTTGACCCCCGGAACTCTCTCCAGGTAAACTCCAGGTAAACAGTAAGATTCACAACAATAAGAGTTACAACAGTAAGAGTCACAACAATAAGAGTCACAACAGTAAGAGTCACAACAGTAAGAGTCATAAGAATAAGAATCACAACAGTAAGAGTCACAATAGTAAGAGTCACAACAGTAAGAGTCACAACAGTAAGAGTTACAACAGTAAGAGTCACAACAGTAAGAGTCACAACAGAAAGAGTCACAACATTAAGAGTTACAACAGTAAGAGTCACGACAGTAAGAGTCACAACAGTAAGAGTCACAACAGTAAGAGTCACAACAATAAGAGTTTTCAACAGTAAAATTCTCAACAGTAAGTATCACAACAGTAAGAGTCACAACAGTAAGAGTCACAACAGTAAGAGTCACAACAGTAAAAGTCACAACAGTAAGAGTCACAACAATAAGAGTTACAACAGTAAGAGTTACAATTGCAAGAGTTACAACAGTAAGAGTCACACCAGTAAGAGTCACAACAGTAAGAGTTACAACAGTAAGAGTTGCAACAGTAAGAGTCACAACAGTAAGAGTCATAACAGTAAGAGTCACAACAATAAGAGTTACAACAATAAAAGTCACAACAGTAAGAGTCACAGCAGTAAGAGTCACAACAGTAAGAGTCACAACAGTAAGAGTTAGAAGAGTAAGAGTTACAACAGCAAGAATTACAACAGTAAGAGTCACAACAGTAAGAGTCACAACAGTAAGAGTTACAACAGTAAAAGTCACAACAGTAAGAGTCACAACAGTAAGAGTCATATGAATAAGAATCACAACAGTAAGAGTCACAACAGTAAGAGTCACAACAGTAAGAGTTACAACAGTAAGAGTTACAACAATAAGAGTCACAACAGTAAGAGTCACAACAATAAGAGTCACAACAGTAAGAGTCACAACAGTAAGAGTCACATCAGTAAGAGTTACAACAGTAAGAGTTACAACAATAAGAGTCACAACAGTAAGAGTCACAACAATAAGAGTCACAACAGTAAGAGTCACACCAGTAAGAGTCACAACAGTAAGAGTCACAACAATAAGAGTTACAACAGTGAGAGTCACAACAGTAAGAGTCACAACAGTAAGAGTCATAACAGTAATAGTCACAGCAGTAAGAGTTGCAACAGTAAGAGTTACAACAGCAAGAATTACAACAGTAAGAGTCACAACAGTAAGAGTCACAACAGTAAGAGTCACAACAGTAAGAGTCACAACAGTAAGAGTTAGAAGAGTAAGAGTTACAACAGCAAGAATTACAACAGTAAGAGTCACAACAGTAAGAGTCACAACAGTAAGAGTTACAACAGTAAAAGACACAACAGTAAGAGTCACAACAGTAAGAGTCATATGAATAAGAATCACAACAGTAAGAGTCACAACAGTAAGAGTCACAACAGTAAGAGTTACAACAGTAAGAGTTACAACAATAAGAGTCACAACAGTAAGAGTCACAACAATAAGAGTCACAACAGTAAGAGTCACAACAGTAAGAGTCACATCAGTAAGAGTTACAACAGTAAGAGTTACAACAATAAGAGTCACAACAGTAAGAGTCACAACAATAAGAGTCACAACAGTAAGAGTCACACCAGTAAGAGTCACAACAGTTAAAGTCACAACAATAAGAGTTACAACAGTGAGAGTCACAACAGTAAGAGTCACAACAGTAAGAGTCATAACAGTAATAGTCACAGCAGTAAGAGTTGCAACAGTAAGAGTTACAACAGCAAGAATTACAACAGTAAGAGTCACAACAGTAAGAGTCACAACAGTAAGAGTCACGACTTAAGAAATTGTAATGACACGATTGCAAATAAACCATACCCCCGGCCGGGATTGAACCCGCGGTCATAGAGTCTCAAAACTCCAGCCCGTCGCGTGGTCTAGTGGCTAACGCGACGGGCTGGAGTTTTGAGACTCTATGACCGCGGGTTCAATCCCGGCCGGGGGTATGGTTTAGTAAGAGTCACAACAGTAAGAGTCATAAGAATAAGAACCACAACAGTAAGAGTCACAACAGTAAGAGTCACAACAGTAAGAGTCACAACAGTAAGAGTCACAACAGTAAGAGTCACAACAGTAAGAGTCACAACAATAAGAGTTACAACAGTAAGAGTCACAACAGTAAGAGTCACAACAGTAAGAGTCACAACAGTAAGAGTAACAACAGTAAGAGTCACAACAGTTAGAGTCACAACAGTAAGAGTCACAACAGTAAGAGTCACAACAGTAAGAGTTACAACAGTAAAAGTCTCAACAGTAAGAATCACAACAGTAAGAGTCACAACAGTAAGAATCACAACAGTAAGAGTCACAACAGTAAGAGTCACAACAGTAAGAGTCACAACAATAAGAGTTACAACAGTAAGAGTTCCAACAGCAAGAGTTACAACAGTAAGAGTTGCAACAGTAAGAGTCACAACAGTAAGAGTCACAACAGTAAGAGTTACAGCAGTAAGAGTTACAACAATAAGAGTCACAACAGTAAGATTCACAACAATAAGAGTCAAAACAGTAAGAGTCACAGCAGTAAGAGTCACACCAGTAAGAGTCACAACAGTAAGAGTCACAACAATAAGAGTTACAACAGTAAGAGTCACAACAGTAAGAGTCACAACAGTATGAGTCACAGCAGTAATAGTCACAACAGTAAGAGTTGCAATAGTAAGAGTTACAACAGCAAGAATTACAACAGCAAGAATTACAACAGTAAGAGTCACAACAGTAAGAGTCACAACAGTAAGAGTCACAACAGGAGGAGTCACAACAGAAAGAGTCACAACAGTAAGAGTCATAAGAATAAGAATCACAACAGTAAGAGTCACAACAGTAAGAGTCACAACAGTAAGAGTCACAACAGTAAGAGTTACAACAGTAAGAGTCACAACAGTAAGAGTCACAACAGTAAGAGTCACAACAGTAAGAGTCACAACAGTAAGAGTTACAACAGTAAGTCACGACAGTAAGAGTCACAACAGTAAGAGTCACAACAGTAAGAGTCACAACAATAAGAGTTACAACAGTAAGTCACAGCAGTAAGAGTCACAACAGTAAGAGTTACAACAGTAAGAGTCACGACAGTAAGAGTCACAACAGTAAGAGTCACAACAGTAAGAGTAACAACAGTAAGAGTCGCAACAATAAGAGTTACAACAGTAAGTCAACACAGTAAGAGTCACAACAGTAAGAGTTACAACAGTAAGAGTCATATCAGTAAGAGTCACAACAGTGAGAGTCATGAGAATAAGAATCATAACAGTAAGAGTCACAAAAGTAAGAGTCACAACAGTAAGAGTTACAACAGTAAGAGTCACAACAGTAAGAGTCACAACAGTAAGAGTCACAACAGTAAGAGTCACAACAGTAAGAGTTACAACAGTAAGTCACGACAGTAAGAGTCACAACAGTAAGAGTCACAACAGTAAGAGTCACAACAATAAGTGTTACAACAGTAAGTCACAACAGTAAGAGTCACAACAGTAAGAGTTACAACAGTAAGAGTCACGACAGTAAGAGTCACAACAGTAAGAGTCACAACAGTAAGAGTAACAACAGTAAGAGTCACAACAATATGAGTTACAACAGTAAGTCAACACAGTAAGAGTCACAGCAGTAAGAGTCACAACAGTAAGAGTCATAAGAATGAGAGTCACAACAGTAAGTGTCACAACAGTAAGAGTCACAACAGTAAGAGTCACAACAGTTAGAGTCATAACAATAAGAGTCACAACAGGAAGAGTCACAACAGTAAGAGCCACAACAGTAAGAGTCATAACAGTAAGAGTCACAACAGTAAGAGTCATAACAGTAAGAGTCACAACAATAAGAGTTACAATAGTAAGAGTTACAACAGCAAGAGTTACAACATTAAGAGTCACAACAGTAAGAGTCACAACAGTAAGAGTTACAACAGTAAAAGTCACAAGAGTAAGAGTCACAACAGTAAGAGTCACAACAGTAAGAGTCATAAGAATAAGATTCACAACAGTAAGAGTCACAACAGTAAGAGTCACAACAGTAAGAGTCACAACAGTAAGAGTTACAACAGTAAAATCACAACAGTAAGAGTCACAACAGTAAGAATCACAACAGTAAGAGTCATAAGAATAAGAGTCACAACAGTAAGAGTCACAACAGCAAGAGTCACAACAGTAAGAGTCATAACAGTAAGAGTCACAACAGTAAGAATCACAACAGTAAGAGTTACAACAGCTCTCAATAAGAGCGTGCTCTTTCTGAAGACCTGAGATTTCATCTCGTTTCTGGCGGCTTTACTGACTTCAGAATGTCAGAAGGTCACCTGGTATACCAGTATACCAGTTTACTGGTATACCAGAATACTTGTATACTAGTATATTGGTATACCAGTATACCAATAAACTGGTATGCCAGTATACTGGTATACTGATATACCAGTTTATTGGTATACTGGTATACCAGCATACTGGTATCTAGGAAACTAGATCAGGTGATATGTTAAAACGACTCTTGCTCGGGTCTTGTGGTCGTAATACGACCCCAACTCAGGTCATATGGTTGTTATACGACTCAATACAAGGTCGAATGATCTTAAAACGACTCTAGATCAGGTCATATGGTCATTATACGACTCTATGTCAGGTCAAATGAACATAAAACGACTCTAGATCAGGTTAGATGATCTTAAAACGACCCTAGATCAGAACATAAGGTCGTAATGCGACGCTAGATCAGGTCATAAGGTCGTAATTCGACGCTAGTTCAGGTCATAAGGTCGTAATTCGACGCTGGATCAGGTCATAAGGTCGTAATGCGACGCTAGATCAGATCATAAGGTCGTAATGCGACGCTAGATCAGGTCATAAGGTCGTAATGCGACGCTAGATCAGGTCATAAGGTCGTAATGCGACGCTAGATCAGATCATAAGGTTGTAATGCGACGCTAGATCACGTCATAAGGTCGTAATGCGACGCTAGATCACGTCATAAGATCGTAATGCGACCCTAGATCAGGTCATAAGGTCGTAATGCGACGCTAGATCAGATCATAAGGTCGTAATGCGACGCTAGATCACGTCATAAGGTCGTAATGCGACCCTAGATCAGGTCAGATGATCGTAGAACGACTGGGCTTAGCTAACCCAGACTGCATTAAAGGAGCCAGTTAAGCCACTAACAACCAAACCCAAGACATCTGGATTTTAGTGGCTTTGGCACCAGTAAAGGCGTCATATATATCTCAGAAAACTATATAGAGTAAATTCTGATACACAGAAATTCAATCAATGTTTACACAGTGGTTGAATTTCAAGCAGCTGACCACTTGTGTCCTTTTTCAGGAACTTTATCTGTGGTGTAGGTGGGCTTATGGTGGGCAGGGAGGGTTATATATCACTAGGGTGGGCGAGTCTAGGGTGGGTTTCCAGGAAGGGTGAAGGCTTTCTGCGTAAATTCTTGGAAGGGAGAACTGTCAGTAGCATCCGCGGAGGGGAGAGGATGCTGCATCTCCGCCCACCCTTGGGTGGTTCGTGATGCTTGCTGTCTTGCCGCCCACACTGGGTGGATAGGGGGTGGGTGGCTAGGCTGACCGCCCACTAATCCATCCTAGAAGCTGTGAAGTTGATGTGAAAAGGATTACACTTTCTGAGACGTAAAGTCGATACAGGAAGAGTTTGAGTCATGAGGATATTAGATGTTCCAGCATCACATCTCTCACCCAGTAGTTATTTTAAGATGTGTGTATACACATCTTAGTCACGGTCATCTGTAACATCCTCACTCATCCTTCAGAGTACAGGCACTGTACTTCCCACCTCCAGTACTGTAACATCCTCACTCATCCTTCAGAGTACAGGTACTGTACTTCCCACCTCCAGAACTGTAACATTCTCACTCATCCTTCAGAGTACAGGTACTGTACTTCCCACCTCCAGTACTGTAACATCCTCACTCATCCTTCAGAGTACAGGTACTGTACTTCCCACCTCCAGTACTGTAACATCCTCACTCATCCTTCAGAGTACAGGTACTGTACTTCCCACCTCCAGAACTGTAACATTCTCACTCATCCTTCAGAGTACAGGTACTGTACTTCCCACCTCCAGTACTGTAACATCCTCACTCATCCTTCAGAGTACAGGTACTGTACTTCCCACCTCCAGTACTGTAACATCCTCACTCATCCTTCAGAGTACAGGCACTGTACTTCCCACCTCCAGAACTGTAACATCCTCACTCATCCTTCAGAGTACAGGTACTGTACTTCCCACCTCCAGAACTGTAACATCCTCACTCATCCTTCAGAGTACAGGTACTGTACTTCCCACCTCCAGAACTGTAACATCCTCACTCATCCTTCAGAGTACAGGTACTGTACTTCCCACCTCCAGAACTGTAACATCCTCACTCATCCTTCAGAGAACAGGAACTGCACTTCCCACCTCCAGAACTGTAACATCCTCACTCATCCTTCAGAGTACAGGTACTGTACTTCCCACCTCCAGAACTGTAACATCCTCACTCATCCTTCAGAGTACAGGAACTGTACTTCCCACCTCCAGAACTGTAACATCCTCACTCATCCTTCAGGGTACAGGTACTGTTCTTCCCACCTCCAGTACTGTAACATCCTCACTCATCCTTCAGAGTACAGGAACTGCACTTCCCACCTCCAGAACTGTAACATCCTCACTCATCCTTCAGAGAACAGGAACTGCACTTCCCACCTCCAGAACTGTAACATCCTCACTCATCCTTCAGAGTACAGGTACTGTACTTCCCACCTCCAGAACTGTAACATCCTCACTCATCCTTCAGAGTACAGGTACTGTACTTCCCACCTCCAGAACTGTAACATCCTCACTCATCCTTCAGAGTACAGGTACTGTACTTCCCACCTCCAGAACTGTAACATCCTCACTCATCCTTCAGAGTACAGGTACTGTACTTCCCACCACTAGAACTGTAACATCCTCACTCATCCTTCAGAGTACAGGTACTGTACTTCCCACCTCCAGAACTGTAACATCCTCATTCATCCTTCAGTGTACAGGTACTGTACTTCCCACCTCCAGAACTGTAACATCCTCACGCATCCTTCAGAGTACAGGTACTGTACTTCCCACCTCCAGAACTGTAACATCCTCACTCATCCTTCAGAGTACAGGTACTGTACTTCCCACCTCCAGAACTGTAACATCCTCACTCATCCTTCAGAGTACAGGTACTGTACTTCCCACCTCCAGTACTGTAACATCCTCACCCATCCTTCAGAGTACAGGTACTGTACTTCCCACCTCCAGTACTGTAACATCCTCACCCATCCTTCAGAGTACAGGTACTGTACTTCCCACCTCCAGAACTGTAACATCCTCACTCATCCTTCAGAGTACAGGTACTGTACTTCCCACCTCCAGTACTGTAACATCCTCACTCATCCTTCAGAGTACAGGAACTGTACTTCCCACCTCCAGTACTGTAACATCCTCACTCATCCTTCAGAGTACAGGAACTGTACTTCCCACCTCCAGTACTGTAACATCCTCACTCATCCTTCAGAGTACAGGTACTGTACTTCCCACCTCCAGAACTGTAACATCCTCACTCATCCTTCAGAGTACAGGTACTGTACTTCCCACCTCCAGTACTGTAACATCCTCACTCATCCTTCAGAGTACAGGTACTGTACTTCCCACCTCCAGTACTGTAACATCCTCACTCATCCTTCAGAGTACAGGTACTGTACTTCCCACCTCCAGAACTGTAACATCCTCACTCATCCTTCAGAGTACAGGTACTGTACTTCCCACCTCCAGTACTGTAACATCCTCACTCATCCTTCAGAGTACAGGTACTGTACTTCCCACCTCCAGAACTGTAACATTCTCACGCATATATATATATATATATATAATATATATATATATATATATATATATATATATATATTATATATATATATATATATATATATATATATATATATATATATATATTTTTTTATTTTTTTTTTTATTATCAACACCGGCCGATTCCCACCAAGGCAGGGTGGCCCGAAAAAGAAAAACTTTCACCATCATTCACTCCATCACTGTCTTGCCAGAAGGGTGCTTTACACTACAGTTTTTAAACTGCAACATTAACACCCTCCTTCAGTGCAGGCACTGTACTTCCTATCTCCAGGACTCAAGTCCGGCCTGTAGTTTCCTGAATCCCTTCATAAATGTTACTTTGCTCACACAACAGCACGTCAAGTATTAAAAACCATTTGTCTCCATTCACTCCTATCAAACACGCTCACGCATGCCTGCTGGAAGTCCAAGCCCCTCGCACACAAAAACCTCCTTTACCCCCTCCCTCCAACCCTTCCTAGGCCGACCCCTACCCCACCCCGCCTTCCTTCCACTACAGACTGATACACTCTTGAAGTCATTCTGTTTCGCCCTCCATTCTCTCTACATGTCCGAACCACCTCAACAACCCTTCCTCAGCCCTCTGGACAACAGTTTTGGTAATCCCACACCTCCTCCTAACTTCCAAACTACGAATTCTCTGCATTATATTCACACCACACATTGCCCTCAGACATGACATCTCCACTGCCTCCAGCCTTCTCCTCGCTGCAACATTCATCACCCACGCTTCACACCCATATAAGAGCGTTGGTAAAACTATACTCTCATACATTCCCCTCTTTGCCTCCAAGGACAAAGTTCTTTGTCTCCACAGACTCCTAATGCACTACACTCTTTTCCCTCATCAATTCTATGATTCACCTCATCTTTCATAGACCCATCTGCTGACACGTCCACTCCCAAATATCTGAATACATTCACCTCCTCCATACTCTCTCCCTCCAATCTGATATCCAATCTTTCATCAGCTAATCTTTTTGTTATCCTCATAACCTTACTCTTTCCTGTATTCACCTTTAATTTTCTTCTTTTGCACACCCTACCAAATTCATCCACCAATCTCTGCAACTTCTCTTCAGAATCTCCCAAGCATCGGTCTGATGACCAAAAGCTCCAGCTCTGGGCCATCATATATTTAAGACCAGCGTCAGGAAACACTTGTCCTGTTTCCTGATAAACAATTAGTCTGTACTGTGGAAACGTGTCGCCAGGCAGCGGCTTCGTCAGTCCAATACAGAGAAGAACAGTTCAGGGGACTGATTACCCCGAGCTCCTGAATCGGTATAAAATTCTTTTGAAAGCTGGAAAAATCAAATAATTGGGAGTGAAATGGATGCCAGGATTTCAATATTGGAGTGCAAGATTATGCAGCATTCTGTTAGGATGCCAGGAAGGCCAGCAGTTGCAGTAGCCAGCTGCAACCAGACAGATGTTACCAAGATGGATGTGGTGAATGTAACAATGCAGAGAGAGAGAGAGAGAGAAAGAGAGAGAGAGAGAGAGAGAGAGAGAGAGAGAGAGAGAGAGAGAGAGAGAGAGAGAGAGAGAGAGAGAGAGAGAGAGAGAGAGAGAGAGAGAGAGAGAGAGAGAGAGAGAGAGAGAGAGAGAGAGAGAGAGAGAGAGAGAGAGAGAGAAAGAGACGACTGTACACTGACATTCACTTATCCAAGAGAAGAAATGCCAGCTGCTCTAAGCTACATCAATCACCAGCTGAGAGCTATATCAGCTTGGGGAAATAGATGGCAAGTAACATTTGCACCTGAGAAAACGCAAATGATGATCGTCTCTAGGCACCATGATGGTAATGCTGGTGCAGTAGTAAGGATGAATGGGAGGATGTTGGCACCTGGAGAAGAAGTTGATATCCTTGGGGTGAAATTTGACTCCAAACTAACCATGAAGAACCATGTTGTAAATCTTGCAAACAAGGCAGCCAGGAAGCTTACAGCACTTCGCCGTATCTCGCATCTGCTTGACAGTAGGGGGTTGCAAGATCCTGTACAGAGGCACAAGTACGCTCACACCTTGAGTATGCTCCACTTTCTTGGTTTGCCTGTCCCCCCTCTCATCTGCGACTGCTTGACAGAGTAGAGAACAGAGCAAGACGTCTCATCTCTCGCCTGGACCCATCCTGGATAGATCTGTCATTTCAGCAGAGCCTTCAACATAGGAGGGATGTGGGTGGACTTACTGTTATGTACAAGGCCAATATTGTCAAAATATACACTTGGATCCACTTCGAGGACAGCGTGAAACAAGCTTTTATGCCACAAGACGGGCAGAAAGCAAGCAACTTCACCTCTGGCTGTACCCTTCTCAGAACATCACTCCATCTGAGATCATACATACCCAGGATGACTCGAGTATGGAACACATTCGTACAGCATAATGATGTCAACGAGATAACGTCAGTTGATCAAATGAAAATGCTGGCCCACAGATGGCTACAACTTCATCCTGTTCCCTACTTGTATGTCTCATAACAATAAAAATGCTTTCAAAGATGAGCTGATGTAGGTACAGCTCTTACCTGCCAATAAAGATTGCAAACCTTAACCTGTGAAATAGCTGTCAATAAAGCTAGGGATCCAGTTAACCTTGTGAGACCCTGTGTAAAAAAAAAAAAAAAAAAAAAAAAAAAAAAAAAAAAAAAAAAAGAGAGAGAGAGAGAGAGAGAGAGAGAGAGAGAGAGAGAGAGAGAGAGAGAGAGAGAGAGAGAGAGAGAGAGAGAGAGAGAGAGAGAGAGAGAGAGAGAGAGAGAGAGAGAGAGAGAGAGAGAGAGAGAGAGAGAGAGAGAGAGAGAGAGAGAGAGAGAGAGAGAGAGAGAGAGAGAGAGAGAGAGAGAGAGAGAAAGAGAGAGAGAGAGAGAGAGAGAGAGAGAGAGAGAGAGAGAGAGAGAGAGAGAGAGAGAGAGAGAGAGAGAGAGAGAGAGAGAGAGAGAGAAAGAGGCAGAGAGAGAGAGAGAGAGAGAGAGAGAGAGAGAGAGAGAGAGAGAGAGAGAGAGAGAGAGAGAGAGAGAGAGAGAGAGAGAGAGAGAGAGAGAGAGAGAGAGACAGAGAGAGAGAGAGAGAGAGAGAGAGAGAGAGAGAGAGAGAGAGAGAGAGAGAGAGAGAGAGAGAGAGAGAGAGAGAGAGAGAGAGAGAGAGAGAGAGAGAGAGAGAGAGAGAGAGAGAGAGAGAGAGAGAGAGAGAGAGAGAGAGAGAGAGTGGCACCAGTCACTGGATGAATCCAAAGTCAGCTGTGTGGTAGCACTGGACATTGCTGGCGCTTTCGACCGGGTGTGGCACCAGGGCCTCTTAGCAAAACTTCAAGCACTGGGAATTGCAGGCTCTACGCTATGTCTCCTCAGTGATTACCTTCATGGTAGATCTCTAAGTGTAGTCCTCAATGGAACGGAATCAGCAAGACATCCTATTGGGGCAAGCGTTCCACAAGGAAGTGTGCTGGGTCCACTGTTATGGAATGTCTACTTTAACGACCTTCTTCATCTCATCCCGGAATCACATGCATATGCAGACGACTGTACACTGACATTCACTTATCCAAGAGAAGAAATGTAGCTTGCTCTAAGGCTTACATCAATCACCAGCCGAGCTATCCATCAGGCTTGGTAAAATAGATGGTAAGCAATAACATTTGCTCCTGAAGAGAAACGGCAAATGATGATCGTCTCTAGGCATATGATGGTAATGCTGGTGCAGTAGTGAAGGATGAATGGGAGGATGTTGGCACCTGGAGAAAGAAGTTGATCCTTGGGGTTGGGGAAATGAACTCTGAAGAACCTAACCATGAAGAAGAACCATGTTGTAAATCTTGCAAACAAGGCAGCCAGGAAAGCTTATACAGCACTTCTGCCGTATCTCGCATCCTATGGCTTGACAGTAGGGGCTTGCAAGATACTGTACGAGGCACAAGTACACGCTCACACCTTGAGTATGCCCTCCACTTTTTCTTGGTTTGCCTGTCCCCTCCCTCATCTGCGACTGCTTGACAGAGTAGAAGAACAGAGCCAAGACGTCTCATCTTCTCGCCTGGACCCACATCCCACCGGAATGGATCTGGCTCATTTCCAGCAGAGCCTTCTGGCAACATAGGAGGGATGTGGGTGGCCTTACCTGTTAGTGTACAAGGCCAATATTGTCAAAATATACCACTTCTGGGGATCCACTTCGAGGACAGCGCGAAACAAGAAGCTTTATGCCACAAGACGGGCAGAAAGCAGCAACCCTTCCTCTGGCTGTACTATCTCCAGAACATCACTCCATCTTGAGATCATAGCCATACCAGGATGACTCTTTGAGGTATGGAACACATTCGTTCAGCATAATGATGTCAACGAGATAACGTCAGTTGATCAAATGAAAATGCTGGCCCTCAGAATGGCTCCAACTTCATCCTGTTCCCTACTTGTATGTCTCATAACCAATAAAATGCTTTCTGAAATGCAGGCTGATGGGTAAGGTAATAGCCTTCTTGGCTTGTCAATAAAGTTAGGAATCCATGCACCTGTAAATAGCTTGTCAATAAAGCCTAGGATCCTTAAACCATTGTCAAAGTCCTATATGTAGAGAGAGTAGAGAGAGAGAGACAGCGCGAAATAAGCTTTTTATGCCACAAGACGGGCAGAAAGCAGCAACTTCACTCTGGCCTGTACCCTTCTCCAGAACATCCACTCCATCTGAGATCATACATACCCAGGATGACTCCCGAGAGTATGGAATTACATTCTGTTCCAGCATAATAATGATGCTCAACGAGATAACGTCAGTTGATCCAAATGAAAATGCTGGCCCTGGCCAGATGGCTTCCAAACTTCATCCTGTTCCCTACTTAGTATGTCTCATAACAATAAAAATGCTCAAATGGAGCTTGGATGTAGGTAACAGCTCTTAGGCTTGTCAATAAAGTTAGGAATCCTTAACCTGTATGGCTTGTCAATAAAGCTAGGGATCCTAACCTGGTCACCATGTCCGAAAGATAGTGTGAGAGAGAGAGAGAGAGAGAGAGAGAGAGAGAGAAGTGAGAGAGAAGAGAGAGAGAGAGAGAGAGAGAGAGAGAGAGGAGAGAGAGAGAGAGAGAGAGAGAGAGAGAGAGAGAGAGAGAGAGAGAGAGAGAGAGAGAGAGAGAGAGAGAGAGAGAGAGAAGAGAGAGGAGAGGGAGGGAGAGAGAGAGAGAGAGAGAGAGGAGAGAGAGAGAGAGAGAGAGAGAGAGAGAGAGAGAGCTATGTACCCTAGCATCTGGGTGCTTTATAATAACGCGTGGCTGGTACAATGCAATACAGTGATTTGTGTAAGATCTTCCTTTAGTGGAAAGGGAGTGGACAGCATAAAGCAGTGTTTTATTAAGGTGATAGTGAGAAGGCAACACTTCCAGCTAGGTGGCCCACTGCCGCACCTGCCCTCACTACCCACCGGCCTATAAACACCCCCACCCACCCTCCACCCTCCACCCCAACCCCGCACGACATCACCACCCACCCTCTCTCCTCCTGTGAACTTCAAACCCTAAACGCCTCCTCCTCTGGGATGACTTCACACCGTAAAATAGCAAGATTATCTACGCTATCTGGCTATTGTCCCAGTGGGCGATACTGCAAGTGTTTGTGGGTATACCTGATGGACAAGGATCTTCTTGGATGTAAGGAGCCTACTTGTTCCAACTACTGCCCACACAGGATTGCACTCCAGAAGGAAAGAATTTTGTTGCAGCCAGGATTTGAAAAGAAATTTCAGAAAAGATTTCAAGGATATCCATAATCCTGTGGTATATGTGGATACAAGCCTGGAGCTTACAGGAGGAGGGCTTCCTGAAGTCCTACCCCTCAGGGGACTCCTGGTCCAAAGATCCAAGACTGCCCCTCTTCGGGCTGTGCTTGGTAAAGTTGCTGCTTAAGATAATCCATCACCAGGAAGGCACTTCATGAGCCTCCAAATCATTGATTAGATAACCTACAAGCTATTGTTAGAAGAAAGTCAAGTGCAAGCCTACGTTAATGATGGCGTAAGCTGCCCTCAGCCTGATGGCGACACTATTGACAAAGACTGGAAGTCCCACACTGAGCTTAACTCGGGAGGTAAACATCTGGTGGAATTCCTGTACTCCTTCTAAGGTCCCATACAGACTGGACCAGGAGTTCAAACACTACCTTTGGGAATTCTAACTGAATTCCTCTGACCACCTACAGAGGGAACAAATCCCTCTTCCCAGCAACGTGGGAAGCCTTGGATCTGTTGAATTCTCCCTACACCTGACATCTCTGCTTCCAGCCCACTGCCAGTCTACTTGACAAGTTGCACATGCCAGATCTCTGATCCTACACCTGTCAGTACCACCTGCCGATACTATTCTAGAATCTGGTAGTAAGTTAGCCTTCGGAGCAAGCAAAGCTCTGAAGTCCAGGAGTTTCTCCAGAGAAGAAGTTGCAGTTAGTTAGCATCAGGGGAACTATCCACTGCACCTCCGATCACCTTGCTGCCGCCGAAAGTTACGAACAGCAGGGAGACACATCCTGTCCAGAAGCTGGTAGAGGGCGGGGTAGAGGACGGTGGAGGAGGACGTGGTGGAGGAAGACATCTACAGCCGTCCCCTCACCCTCCACTAACACAGTTTCCAGCAAGTTAATCGAGGACAAATCTGCGAAACACAGGGGAGGTACAACAAATCCTTAGTCCACCCTCCCAGGCACCTGAGGCTGTGCCTCTCGCTGTCCACCAGGAAGGGGCACTTCTGCAACAACTGCCCTGTGAGATGCCAGGTGTAACTGCTGCTCACAAGAAAGGTGACATAAGGAGGACCAGTGTGGAAGGAAAAAGGAACTTGACAGACAGGGCCACCTGTTTGAGAGTACCTGTTCTCAGAACAAACCAGCAGGATCTCTGAATTGGTAGAAACACTCCTCACGGTCACTCACTCAAGCTACTCCCTATCCCAGCCCAGCAGGTGGAGGATTGGGCCTTCTCTCTAAGACCACAGAGACCTACATCCCCTGCAGCTGCCTTCAGTACCCTTACCTCTCCTCAAGGGAGGCAGGCACCTTACCATTCCCTACACACCCACCACCAATCTCCCAAGCCTGACCACTTCATCATGCAGGAGCCAGTCTATCAGCATCCTGTCCGGTAATAACATTAGGGGAGGTTTCCCTATTACTAATGCTTGGAGAAGCTTCACACCATTAAGCTGTGAACACTCGACGTCCCTGACATGATAGCTGTTGTTGAAACTATTTTTGGATGACAGGACTCAGAAAATTTTGCAAGAATTTGTCTGCATTCCCACCTCATAGATGATAAAAAGAAGAGACAGGTAGGGTAAGGAGGGGTGGTGTTGCTCAATGGTGCTGCTCTAAAAGTGTTCATGCCCAGCACATAGATGTTGCCACCCCTTACACATCTTGGAAAATGATGTTCTTCAAGCTCTGTATAAACACTAGTACCTTCTGGTACCTAGCATGTGCAATGGGTGCACAGATCCTCAGTGGCAACATATGCATACCCTATCAACTTCCAATGGAAAAATGGAAAATATTGACTCCCCCTTCTGCTACTAAACACAACTGTCAACGATATTGTAACTTGAGTTGCACCTCAACCAGCACCTTATACAGAGGATCTTTGATGACCTTCTTGCAGTGTTTGAAGATGAAGGAAACTTTGTTGATTTCCTACTCCCATATCTCTCGGCTCCTCCCTGCCAGCCCAGTAGTGAGTGATCTGGCCTAGCGGCATAGATCACTTGTCAACCCTCGGGTAATGCTTAGGATCGTCTGACCATGAGCATGTTTTACCACACTTAAAAGATCCCAACAGAACGAGGTGAGGAAATCCACACGCAACAACCTAGGGCTATGGGTGGTGAGGTAATTGGCTGGCCCCTTTGCTCTGAGCTCGTCCACCTGCCGACTGGAATGCTCTTCTCCAGGGGATGTGTTGAACAATAACCGTAAGGAAAGCCTTCACTGGACAATATCCATTGTCTGCAACAAGAACACATTCCTCACCCGGCAATATGTGACCACAGCCTACCAGATCAGCCTTGGTTTGGCTCCGTTGTAGAGAGGCTTGCTGGTCGCTAAGGTACAGCATGGCAGAAGGTATAAGAGACATCCTACCACCTGTAACAGGAACTTGCACATGCAAGCCTGTAGGCATAATGGGTGATGTTCAAAAGTGGGCCATTGCTAAATGGGAGTTGGACACTAAAAAGAAAGTTAGCATCAGGTAGGGTAGGGTGGCCCTCAAAACCTGGTGGTATCCCTAGGGTCAAGGACAGACAGGATTATCTGCCTGATGAACTTATTCCACCTCTAAATCGACAGGATGGGATCCACCCCTACTAGTAGTCAAGGTGAAAGCGGACCTCCTTTGCTGAACACTTTGCCTGCAAATGCAAGTTCCTTGAGTCCAGCAAAGGACCCTCCTTGGCTAGCTGCAAGGAATCTGCTTAATCAAAACCTGTCAGGGGGTGACAATAAGGCTGGGAGGAGGTGCATTTCCTTCTTAAATCACTTTGACCAAGAAAGGCTGGGTGGGCCCAGACAAGTTGAGCCTCAAGATTGTTGGAGAAGAGATTGTGACAGACCAGCTAGCAGCACCTCTAACTTCGCATCTTTCAGCACTGGGCCTTAGTACAAGTGCAAAATGGTTTTTCCCTTCCATGGAAAGAGGCCAAATGTAGGTCCTGTTCCACAAAAAGAAGAGCAGAGCAGAAATCAGCAACTACAGACCAGTGTCCTCCCTGTGTCAATCACTGGTAGATCCTTGAGACAATAATCTGAAGACCAATGGACCTTAGAATTTTTTGGACTACCACTCACTACTTTGTGATCGTCAATATGGCTTCCAGGAAAGGTTACTCCTGCTGCTGATCTGTTGTTTAAACCTCTCCACTAAGGTGGCACCTGATCCTGGATGAATCCAAAGTCAGCTGTGTGGTAGGCACTGGACATTGCTGGCGCTCATGAATGGGATGTGGCATCAGGGCCTCTTAGTAAAAACTTCAAGCTATCAAATTTGCAGGCTCTACGCTATGTCTCCTCAGTGCGATTGCCTGTTCCATGGTAGATCTCTAAGTGTAGTCCGTCAATGGAACAGAATCAAGCAAGACATCCTATTGGGGACCAAGGTTCCATTCCCTGAAGGAAAGGTGTGCTGGGTCCACTGTTAATAGGAATGTCTACCAATTGCAAATCCTTCTTCATCTCATCCCAGAATCACATGCATATGCAAGACGACTGTACACTGACATTCACTTATCCAAGAAGAAAGAAATGCCAGCTTGCTCTGGCTTACGTCAATCACCAGCCTAGGGAGCCTATATCAAGCATTGTAAATAGATGGCAAGTAACAACATTTTGCACCCTGAGCTGCAAGTGATGATCGTCTCTAGGCACCATGATGGTAATGCTGGTGCAGTAGTAAGGATGAATGGGAGGATGTTGGCACCTGGAGAAGGAAAGTTGAATATCCACTGTGGTGAGAAATTGACTCCAAACTAACCATGAAGAACCATGTTGGTAAATCTTGCACAAAGGCAAGGCCAGTAGGAAGCTTTACAGCACTTCGCCGTATCTCTGCATCTGCTTGACAGTAGGGGCTTGCAAGATACTGTACGAGGCACAAGTACGCCTCCGCAACCCTGAGTATGCTCCACTTTCTTGGCTGCATGCCTGTCCCCCTCTCATCTGCGAGAATCGCTTTGACAGGAAGTAGAGAACAGGAGCAAGACGTCCCTCATCTCTCGCCTGGACCCATCCTGGATGGATCTGTCATTTCAGCAAGAGCCTTCCAACATATAGGAGGGATGGATGGGTGGCTTACCTGTTATGTACAAGGCCAATATTGTCAAAATACCACTTGGGATCCACTTCTGAGGACAGGCGCGAAACAAGCTTTTGTGCCAAAGATGGGCAGAAAGCAAGCAACTTCACTCTGGCTGTACCCTTTTCTCCAGAACATCCTCCCATCCTGGAGATCATACGTACCCCCAGGATGACTCAGGAAGTATGGAACATCATTATATCCGTTCAGCATAAATGCCAATGTCAACGAGATAACGTCAGTTGATCAAATGAAAATGCTGGCCCACACAGATGGCTCCAACTTCCATCCTGTTCCCTACTTGTATGTCTCATAACAATAAAAATGCTTTCAAAATGAGCTGATGTAGGTAATAGACTCTTAGCTTATCAATAAAGTTAGGAATCCCTTAACCTGTAAATAGACTTGTCAATAAAGCTAGGGGATCCATTAACCTTGTCAAACCATGTGTAAAAAAAAAAAAAAAAAAAAAAATAAAGGAAGAGAGAGAGAGAGAGAGAGAGAGAGAGAGGGAGAGAGAGATAGAGAGAGAGAGAGAGAGAGAGAAGAGAGAGAGAGAGAGAGAGAGAGAGAGAGAGAGAGAGAGAGGAGAGAGAGAGAGAGAGAGAGAGAGGAGAGAGAGAGAGAGAGAGAGAGAGAGAGGGGGGAGAGAGAGGAGAGAGAGAGAGAGAGAGAGAGAGAGAGAGAGAGAGAGAGAGAGAGAGAGAGAGAGAGGGGGGGGGAGAGAGAAAGGTTGGGTTACAGCTCCCGGCCCATGGTGTTATACATGACTTAGTATTGCACAACACTAGTCCACTGTACACCAACGTACATGATAATGTACAGTAATCGGTGTAGTGTAGTGTGTGTGTGTGTGTGTGTGTGTGTGTGTGTGTGTGTGTGTGTGTGTGTGTGTGTGTGTGTGTGTGTGCGTAGACAGTAAAAAAAAACAAAAGACTGACACGTCTTAAAGAGTCAAACTACTTAACTAGTCTATTAAACAGATAAACGAAACAGTCTAGTGAAGCAGTTTATCCCCTTCACCCCACAGTGTAACAGTCCAGAACAACAGAAGTAAACAGTGCCACATTAGCTGACAACAGTGTAAACAGAGACAGGGTCAAGTCAACAGAGTGAAGAGTGGTAACAAACACACCATCCCAGATAAGTACAACAAATATACACTATCTCTGTTCCCAGAACCAAACAACAAACACAGCTCTTCCATTTCTCGACCAGAATCGTGTTAAACGAGGAGTCAGACGCAGATCTCTACTGAGATGATCTGCAGCATCCGGGCTCTCCAGATTAAATTCAACCCATTGTTACGTGATGAAAAAATGATAATTATACGTAATGAATGATTATCATACGTATGTATGAAGGGGACTCTTAGTGTGTGTACAGTGAGAGGGAACCACGTAGTATTCTACTGTCGAATGTCATTCCTAATTAGTCTACTACTCTGTAATGCCATTATTACGTAGACTACTATTCTGCAAAGTCTTTCCTCAGAAGTCTACTATTCTGCAAGGCCATTCCTCTATACGAATGATCCAGATATTGATAATTGCTTGTGTAATGACCCTAGGGGCTCTTGTCCAGTCAGGGACACACCAGTTGCCCTGTCACAACAGTTGTGACAGTTGAAAATATAAACACATATGCAGTATAATGTGATCCTTTATTGACTACGTTTCGCCCACACAGTGGGCTTACGCAAGCAGTGGGCTTACGCAATACGCAAGCAGGTCTGACGACACAAGGAATGCCTGCGTACAACACCGTAATTCACACAACCACTTGATAAACTACAGAAACTCAAGACTTATCGCCACAGAAGACAACACTCAATACCGAAGAATCCTGGAATCATCACTTATTTCTATATCCGACAACTTCAACCAGAATAGTGGCTTCTATAACATAGCTGAACCACTTGCCAAGAAACTTCTTCATCGCTATCCCACATAAGAACACTGTAGAAGGTCTGCTCACAAACTTATCCAATCTCCTTTCCAAGCTACCCAAGTTTTTAGACTCTATAACCCCACTCGGTACATCATCAGATGCAGCATTCTCCACCTGACCTCAACATTCTGAACCTGACTATAAATACTCGCGTTCCTTCCACCCCAGGTAGTTCTGTTTGTGACTTGAAAAAGCCCACTGTGTGGGCGAAACGTAGTCAATAAAGGATCACATACTGCATATGTGTTTATATTTCCATTGTGTCGGTATTTTATACCATTTATTTCCAGTTGTGACAGTTGTTGAGTACTGGATAAGCAGGTCCTCTCTTCTGTATTTCCCAACATAATTTCCTCCTGCAACATGGCTGATATAGCTTCTCCCATTAAAAGACATCGTGGCTTATTCTCTTGACACTAATCTCCACGTCAGACATAGGACACACCCTGACCCTTTTATCTCTTTCAGAAATATCCCTATCCTTCAACTTATCCCATGGCTTCTAGTGGAAGATATAGTGGTGGTCAGTCCCTCAGGTCTGTGGTGGTCAGTCCCTCAGGTCTGTGGTGATCAGTCCCTCAGGTCTGTGGTGGTCAGTCCCTCAGGTCTGTGGTGGTCAGTCCCTCAGGTCTGTGGTGGTCAGTCCCTCAGGTCTGTGGTGGTCAGTCCCTCAGGTCTGTGGTGGTCAGTCCCTCAGGTCTGTGGTGGTCAGTCCCTCAGGTCTGTGGTGGTCAGTTCCTCAGGTCTGTGGTGGTCAGTCCCTCAGGTCTGTGGTGGTCAGTCCCTCAGGTCTGTGGTGGTCAGTCCCTCAGGTCTGTGGTGGTCAGTCCCTCAGGTCTGTGGTGGTCAGTCCCTCAGGTCTGTGGTGGTCAGTCCCTCAGGTCTGTGGTGATCAGTCCCTCAGGTTTGTGGTGGTCAGTCCCTCAGGTCTGTGGTGGTCAGTTCCTCAGGTCTGTGGTGGTCAGTCCCTCAGGTCTGTGGTGATCAGTCCCTCAGGTCTGTGGTGGTCAGTTCCTTAGGTCTGTGGTGGTCAGTCCCTCAGGTCTGTGGTGGTCAGTCCCTCAGGTCTGTGGTGGTCAGTCCCTCAGGTCTGTGGTGGTCAGTCCCTCAGGTCTGTGGTGGTCAGTCCCTCAGGTCTGTGGTGGTCAGTCCCTCAGGTCTGTGGTGGTCAGTCCCTCAGGTCTGTGGTGGTCAGTCCCTCAGGTCTGTGGTGGTCAGTCCCTCAGGTCTGTGGTGGTCAGTTCCTCAGGTCTGTGGTGGTCAGTCCCTCAGGTCTGTGGTGATCAGTCCCTCAGGTCTGTGGTGGTCAGTTCCTCAGGTCTGTGGTGGTCAGTCCCTCAGGTCTGTGGTGGTCAGTCCCTCAGGTCTGTGGTGGTCAGTCCCTCAGGTCTGTGGTGGTCAGTCCCTCAGGTCTGTGGTGGTCAGTCTTTATGGATTGAACACAGTGTAGTGGACCACCAGGTACAGTGTAGTGGACCACCAGGTACAGTGTAGTGGACCACCAGGTACAGTGTAGTGGACCACCAGGTACAGTGTAGTGGACCACCAGGTACAGTGTAGTGGACCACCAGGTACAGTGTAGTGGTCCACCAAGTACAGTGTAGTGGACCACCAGGTACAGTGTAGTGGACCACCAGGTACAGTGTAGTGGACAACCAGGTACAGTGTAGTGGTCCACCAGGTACAGTGCAGTGGTCCAACAGGCAGAGTGTAGTGGTCCACCAGGTACAGTGTAGTGGTCCAACAGGTAAAGTGCAGTGGTCCACCAGGTACAGTGTAGTGGTCCAACAGGCAGAGTGTAGTGGTCTATAAGGAACAGTGTAGTGGACCACCAGGTACAGTGTCGTGGACCACCAGGTACAGTGTAGTGGTCCACAAGGTACAGTGTAGTGGACCACCAGGTACAGTGTAGCGGACCACCAGGTACAGTGTAGTGGAGCACCAGGTACAGTCTAGTGGACCACCAGGTACAGTGTAGTGGTCCAACAGGTAGAGTGTAGTGGTCCACGAGGTACAGTGTAGTGGTCCAACAGGCAGAGTGTAGTGGGCCACAAGGTACAGTGTCGTGGACCACCAGGTACAGTGTAGTGGTCCACAAGGTACAGTGTAGTGGACCACCAGGTACAGTGTCGTGGACCACCAGGTACAGTGTAGTGGTCCACAAGGTACAGTGTAGTGGACCACCAGGTACAGTGTAGCGGACCACCAGGTACAGTGTAGTGGACCACCTGGTACAGTATAGTGGACCACCAGGTGCAGTATAGTGGACCACCTGGTACAGTCTAGTGGACCACCAGGTACAGTGTAGTGGTCCAACAGGTAGAGTGTAGTGGTCCACGAGGTACAGTGTAGTGGTCCAACAGGCAGAGTGTAGTGGGCCACAAGGTACAGTGTAGTGGACCACCAGGTATAGTGTAGTGAACCACCAGGAACACTGTAGTGGACCACCAGGTAAAGTGTAGGGAACAACAAGGTACATTGTAGTGGCCCAACAGGTGGAGAGTAGTGGCCCACCAGATACAGTGTAGTGGACCACCTGGTACAGTATAGTGGACCACCAGGTGCAGTATAGTGGACCACCTGGTACAGTATACTGGACCACCAGGTACAGTATAGTGAAGCACCTGGTACAATATTGTGGACCACCAGGTACAGTATAGTGGACCACAAGGTACTGTATAGTGTACCAAAAGGTACTGTATAGTGGACCACCTGGTACAATATAGTGAACCACCAGGTACTGTATAGTGGACCACCAGGTGCAATATAGTGGACCATCAGGTACAGTATAGTGGACCACCAGGTACAGTACAGTGGACCACCTGGTACAGCAGTGGACCACCTGGTACATTACATTGGGCAACCAGGTACAGTATAGTGGACCAACAGGTACAGTACAGTGGACCACCTGGTAGAGTAGTGGACCACCTGGTAGAGTAGTGGACCACCTGGAAGAGTAGTGGACACCTGGTAGAGTAGTGGACCAACTGGTACAGTAATGAAACACCTGCTACAGTGGTGAACCACCTGGTACAGTAGTGGACTACCCGGCACAGTAGTGGACCACCTGGTACAGCAGTGGACCACCTAGTATAGTAGTGGACCACCTGGTACGGTAGTGGACCACCTGGTACAGTAGTGGACCATCTGGAACAGCAGTGGATCACCTGGTATAGTAGTGGACCACCTGGTAAAGTGGTGGACC
The DNA here is from genome assembly GCF_038502225.1 of Cherax quadricarinatus. Taxonomy (NCBI): domain Eukaryota; kingdom Metazoa; phylum Arthropoda; class Malacostraca; order Decapoda; family Parastacidae; genus Cherax; species Cherax quadricarinatus. The sequence continues at coordinate 5,418,949 of NC_091391.1, forward strand.
ACCTGGTACAGAAGTGGGCCACTTGGTACAGTAGTGGACCACCTAGTACACTGGTGGACTGTCTGGTACAGTGGTGGACCACCTGGTACAGTGTTGGACCACCTGGTACAGTGGTGGACCATCTGGTGCAGTGGTGCACCACCTGGTACAGTGGCGGACCACCTGGTACAGAAGTGGACCACCTGGTGCAGAAGTGGACCAACTGGTACAGTGGTTGACCACCTGGTACATTGGTGGGCCACCTGGAACAGAAGTGGACCACCTCATGAAGTAGTGGACCAACTGGTATAGTGGTGGATCACCTGGTACAGTAGTGAACCAATTGGAACAGTGGCGGACCACCTGGTACAGAAGTGGACCACCTGGTGCAGAAGTGGACCAACAGGTACAGTGGTTGACCACCTGATACATTGGTGGACCACCTGCTGCAGTAGTGAACCACCTAGTACAGTGGTGGACCACCTGGTACAGTGGTGGACCACCTGGTACAGTAGTGGACCACCTGGTACAGTGTTGAACCACGTGGTACAGTGGTGGACCATCTGATACAGTAGTGGACCACCTGGTACAGTAGTGGACCACCTGGTACAGTGCTGAACCACGTGGTACAGTGATGGACCACATGGTACAGTGGTGGACCACCTAGTACAGTAGTGGACCACCTGGTTCAGTGGATGCCCACATGGAACAGTTTATGAAGCACGTGGTACAGTGGTGGACCACCTGGTACAGTGTTGGACCGCGTGGTACAGTGGTGGACCATATGGTGCAGTAGTGGACCAAATGGTACAGTAGTGAACCACCTGGTACAGTGGTGGATCACATTTTACAGAAGTGGACCAGTTAGTAATTTTGGACCACGTGGTACAGTGGTGAACCGACTGGTGCAGTGGTGGGCGACCTGTTACATTAGTGGACCACCTGGTACAGTAGTGAACCACCTGGTACAGTGGTGGACCACATGGTACAGTAGTGGGCTACCTGGTACTGTAGTGAACCACCTGGTACAGTGGTGGACCACCTGGTACAGCAGTGGACCACCTGGAACAGTGGTGAACCACCTGGTACAGTGGTGGACTACCTGGTACAGCGGTGGACCACCTGGTACAGTGGTGGAACACATGGTTCAGTGGTGGACCACCTGTTACAGTGGTGGTCCACATGGTACAGTGGTGGACCTCCTGGAACAATTTATGAACCACGTGGTACAGTGGTGGACCACCTGGTAAAGTGGTGGACCACCTGGTACAGTGGTGGACCACCTGGTACAGTAGTGGACCACCTGGTACAGTAGTGGAGCACCTGGTATAGTGGAGGACCACCTGGTACAGTAGTGGACCACCTGATACAGTAGTGGACCGCCTAGTGTAGTGGTCGACCACCTGATACAGTGGTGGACCACCTGGTACAGTGGTGGATCACCTGGTACAGTACTGGACCACCTGGTACAGAAGTGGACCACATGGCACAGTACTGGACCACCTGGTACAGTAATGGACCACCTGGTACAGTAGTGGACCACCTGGTACAGTGTGGACCACCTGGTACAGTGATGGACCACCTGGTACAGTGGTGGACCACCTGGTACAGAGGTGGAACACCTGGTACAGTGGTGAACCACCTGGTACAGTGGTGGACCACCTGGTACAGTGATAGACCACCTGGCACTGTAGTGGACCACCTGGTACAGTGGTGGACCACCTGGTACAGTGGTGAACCACCTGGTACAGTGGTGGACCACATGGTACAGTGGTGGACCACCTGGTACAGTGGTGGACCACCTGGAACAGTGGGGGACCATATTGTACAGTGGTGGACCACCTGGTACAGTGGTGGACAACATGGTACAGCAGTGGAACAATTGGTAGAGTGATGAACCACCTAGTACAGTACTAGACCACCTGGTACAGACATGGACCACCTGGTTCAGTGGTGGACCACTTGGTACAGCAGTGGACCACCTGGTACAGTGGTGGACCACCTGGGTGCAGTGGTGGACAACCTGGTACTGTGCTGGACCACCTGATACAGTGGTGGACCACCTGGTACAGTGGTGGACCACCTGGTACAGTAGTAGTTCACCTGGTACAGAAGTGGACCATCTGGTATAGTGGTGGACTACCTGGTACAGTGGTGGACCACCAGGTACTGTGTTTGACCACCAGGTACTGTGCTGGACCACCTGATACAGTGGTGGACCACTAGGTACAGTTGAGGACCACCTGGTACAGTGGTGGACCACCTGGTACAGTGGTGAACCACCTGGTACAGTGGTGGACAACCTGGTACAGTGGTGGACCACCTGGTACAGTAGTGGACCACCTGGTACAGCAGTGGACCATCTGGTACAGTGGTGGACCACCTGGTGCAGTGGTGGACCACCTGGTACTGTGCTGGACCACATGATACAGTGGTGGACCACCTGGTACAGTGGTGGACCACCTGGTACAGTGGTGGACCACCTGGTACAGTAGTAGTCCACCTGGTACAGTAGTGGACCATCTGGTATAGTGGTGGACTACCTGGTACAGTGGTGGACCACCAGGTACTGTGCTTGACCACCTGGTACTGTGCAGGACCACCTGGTACAGTGGTGGACCACTTGGTACAGTTGAGGACCACCTATTACAGTGGTGGACCACCTGGTACAGTAGTTGACCACCTGGAACAGTGGTGGACCACCTGGTGCAGTGGTGGACCACCTGGTACAGTGGTGTACCATCTGGTACATTGGTGAAACACCTGGTTCAGTGGTGAACCACCTGGTACAGTGGTGGACAACCTGGTACAGTGGTGGACCACCTGGTACAGTAGTGGACCACCTGGTACAGCAGTGGACCACCTCGTATAGTGGTGGACCACCTGGTACAGTGGTGGACCACCTAGTACTATGATTGGCCACCTGGTACTGCGCTGGACCACCTGGTTCAGTGGTGGACCAGGTGGTCCAGTACTGTACCATGTGGTTCAATTCTGCACCAGTTGGTCCAGTACTGTACCATGTGGTTCAATTCTGCACCAGGTGGTCCAGTACTGTACGAGGTGGTCCACCTGGTACAGTAGTGAACCACCTGGTACAGTCGTGGACCACCTGCTACATTGGTGAACCACCTGGTACAGTGGTGAACCTCCTGGTACAGTGGTGGACCACCTGGTACAGTGGTGGACCACCTGGAACAGTGGTGGACCATATTGTACAGTGGTGGACCACCTGGTACAGTGGTGGACAACATGGTACAGCAGTGGAACAATTGGTAGAGTGATGAACCACCTGGTACAGTAGTGGACCACCTGGTTTAGTGGTAGACCACATGGTACAGTAGTGGACCACCTGGTTCAGTGGTGGACCACCTGGTACAATGGCGGACCACGTGGTACAGTAGTGGACCACCTGGTATAGTGGTGGACCACATGGTACAGTGCTGGACCACCTGGTACAGTAATGGACTACGTGGAACAGTGGTGGACCACCTGGTAGAGTGGTGGACCACCTGGTACAGTAGTGGACCACCTGGTGCAGTGGTGGACAACCTGGTACAGTGGTGGACCACCAGGTACTGTGCTGGACCACCTGGTACAGTGGTAGATCACCTAGCACTGTGGTGGACCACCTGGTACAGTGGTGGACCACCTGGTACAGTGGAGGACCACGTGGTACAGTGGAGGAAAACCTGGTACAGTGGAGGACCACCTGGTACAGTGGTGGACCACCTGGTATAGTGGTGGACCATCTGGTACAGTGGTGGACCACCTGGTACAGTGGAGGACCAACTGGTACAGTGGAGGACCACCTGGTGCAGTGGAGGACCACCTGCTACATTGGTGAACCACCTGGTACAGTGGTGAACCACCTGGTACAGTAGTAGTCCACCTGGTACAGTAGTGGACCACCTGGTATAGTGGTGGACCACATGATACAGTGGTGGACCACCTGGTACAGTGGTGGACCCCCTGGTACTGTGGTGGACCACCTGGTACAGTGGTGGACCACCTGGTACAGTGGTGGACCACCTGGTACAGTGGTGGACCACCTGGTACAGTGGTGGACCACCTGGTACAGTGGTGGACCACCTGGTACAGTGGTGGACCACCTGGTAGAGTAGTGGACCACCTGGTACAGTAGTGGAACACCTGCTACAGTGGTGAACCACCTGGTACAGTGGTGGACCACCTGGTACAGTGGTGGACCACCTGGTACAGTAGTGGACCACCTGGTACAGCAGTGGACCACCTGGTATAGTGGTGGACCACCTGGTACAGTGGTGGACCACCTGGTACTGTGCTTGGCCACCTGGTTCAGTGCGCTGGACCACCTGGTTCAGTGGTGGACCAGGTGGTCCAGTACTGTACCATGTGGTTCAATTCTGCACCAGGTGGTCCAGTACTGTACCATGTGGTTCAATTCTGCACCAGGTGGTCCAGTACTGTACGATGTGGTCCACCTGGTGCAGTGGTGAACCACCTGGTACAGTCGTGGACCACCTGGTACATTGGTGAACCACCTGGTACAGTGGTGAACCTCCTGGTACAGTGGTGGACCACCTGGTACAGTAGTGGACCACCTGGTACAGCAGTGGACCACCTGGTACAGTGGTGGACCACCTGGTACTGTGCTTGGCCACCTGGTTCAGTGGTCTACCACCTGGTACAGTAGTGGACCACCTGGTACAGTAGTGGACCACCTGGTTTAGTGGTGGCCCACATGTTACAGTGGTGGACCACCTGGTACAGTAATGGACTACGTCGAACAGTGGTGGACCACCTGGTACAGTTGTGGACAACCTGGTACAGTGCTGGACCACCTGGTACGGTACTGGACCACGTGGAACAGTGGTGGACCACCTGGTACAGTGGTGGACCACCTGGTACAGTGGTGGACCACCTGGTACAGTGGTGGACCACATGGTACAGTGGTACCGCCTGGTACAGTGGACTACGACCACCTGGTACAGTTGTGGACAACCTGGTACAGTGCTGGACCACCTGGTACGGTACTGGACCACGTGGAACAGTGGTGGACCACCTGGTACAGTGGTGGACCACCTGGTACAGTGGAGGACCCTCTGGTACAGTGGTGGACCAACTGGTACAGTGGTGGACCACCTGGTACAGTGGAGGACCACCTGGTATAGTGGTGGACCACCTGGAAGAGTGGACGACCACCTGGTACAGTGAGGGACCCCCTGGTGCAGTGGTGGACCACCTGGTACAGTGGTGGACCCCCTGGTACTGTGGTGGACCACCTGGTACAGTGATGGACCAGTGTGGGGGACCCCCTGGACCACCTGGTACAGTGGTGGACCACCTGGTACAGTGGTGGAACACTTGGTACAGTGGTGGACCACATGGTACAGTAGTGGATCACGTGGTACAGTGGTGGACCACATGGTACAGTAGTGGACCACCAATACAGTGGTGGACCACCTGATACAGTGGTGGACCACCTGGTACAGTGGTTGCCCACCTGTACAGTAGTGGACCACCTGGTATAGTGGTGGACCACCTGGTATAGTGGTGGACCACCTGATACAGTGGTGGACCACGTGGTATAGTGGTGGACCACCTTGTACAGTGGTGGACCACGTGGTAGAGTGGTGGACCACCTGGTGCAGTGGTGGACCACCTAGCACAGTGGTGGACCACCTGGTGCAGTGGTGGACCACCTGGTGCAGTGGTGGACCACCTGGTACAGTGGTTGCCCACCTGTACAGTAGTTGCCCACCTGGTACAGTAGTGGACCACATGGCATAGTGGTGGACCACCTGATACAGTGGTGGACCACGTGGTATAGTGCTGGACCACCTTGTACAGTGGTGGACCACGTGGTAGAGTGGTGGACCACCTGGTACAGTGGTGGACCATCTGGTACAGTTTTGGAACACCTGGTACAGTGTTGGATCACATGGTACAGTAGTGGGAAACATGGTACAGTGGTGGACCACCTGGAACAGTTTATGAACCACGTGGTACAGTGGTGGACTGCGTGGTACAGTGGTGGACCACCTGGTACGGTGGTGGACCACCTGGTACTGTGCTGGACCACGTGGTACAGTGTTGGACCTCCTGGAAAAGTGGTGGACCACGTCGTACAGTCCTGGACCACATGGTACAGTGGTGGACCAACTGGTACAGTGGTGGACCACCTGGTACAGTGGTGGACCACATGGTACAGTAGTGGATCACGTGGTACAGTGGTGGACCACATGGTACAGTAGTGGACCACCAATACAGTGATGGACCACATGGTATAGTGGTGGACCCCCTGATACAGTTGTGGACCACGTGGTATAGCGGTGGACCACCTGGTACAGTGTGGACCACGTGATACAGTGGTGGACCACCTGGTACAGTGGTGGACCACCTGGTATAGTGGTGGAACACTTGGTACATTGTTGTACCACATGGTACATTAGTGAACCACGTGGTATAGTGGTGGACCACATGGAACAGTTTATGATGCACGTGGTACAGTGGTGGACTACGTGGTACAGTAGACCACCTGGTACGGTGGTGGACCACCTGGTACTGTGGTGGACCACGTGTTACAGTTGTGGACCACCTGGAACAGTGGTGGACCACCTGGTACAGTTGTGGACCACACGGTACAGTGGTGGACCACCTGGTACTGTTGTGGACCACGTGTTACAGTGGTGGACCACCTGGAACAGTGGTGGACCACCTGGTACAGTCGTGTACCACATGGTACAGTGGTGGACCACCTGGTACAATGGTGGATCAACTTGAACTGTGCTGGACCACCTGTTACAGTGGTGGACCACCTGGTACAGTGGTAGATCACCTGGTACAGTATTGGACTACCTGGTAAGGTATTGGACCACCTGGCATAGTGGTGGACCACCTGGTACAGTGGTAGACCACCTGTTGCAGTGGTGGACCACCTGATACAGTGGTGGACCACCTGTTACAGTGGTGGACCACCTGTTACAGTGGTGGACCACCTCGTACAGTGATGAACCACCTGGTACAGTGGTGGACCACCTGTTACAGTGGTGGACCACCTGGTACAGTGGTGGACCATGTGGAACAATGGTGGACCACCTGGTACAGTGGTGGAACACCTGGTACAGTTGTGGACCACCTGGTACAGTTGTGGGCCAACTGGTACAGTGGTGGGCCACCTGGTACAGTGGTGGACCACCTGGTACAGTGGTGGACCACCGGGTACAGTGGTGGACCACCTGGTACAGTGGTGGACCACCTGGTACAGTGGTGGATCACCTGGTACAGTGGTGGACCATCTGGTACAGTGGTGGATCACCTGGTACAATGGAGGACCACCTGGTGCAGTAGTGGACCACGTGGAACAGTGGTGGACCACCTGGAACATTGGTGGACCATATGGTACAGTGGTGTACCTCTTGGTACAGTGGTGGACCACATGGTATAGTGGTAGACCATCTGGTACAGTAGTGGACCATTTGGTACAGTAGTGGGCCACCTCCTATAGTGGTGGACCACGTGGTACTGTGCTGGACAACCTGGTACAGTGGTGGACCACCTGGTACAGTGGTGGACCACCTGGTACAGTAGTGGACCACCTGGTACAGTATTGGACCATCTGGTATAGTGGTGAACCATCTGGAATAGTGGTGGACCACCTGGTACAGTGGTGGACCACCTGGTACTGTGCTGGACCTATTGGTACAGTGGTGGACCACTTGGTACAGTTGTGGACCACCTGGTACAGTGATGGACCACCTGGTACAGTGGTGGACCACCTCGTACAGTGGTGGACCACCTGGTACAGTAGTGGACCACGTGGTACAGTGGTGGACCACCTGGAACAGTGGCGGACTATATGGTACAATGGTGTACCTCCTGGTACAGTGGTGGACCACATGGTACAGTGGTGGACCACTTGGTCCTGTGCTGGACCAATTGGTACAGTGGTGGACCACTTGGTACAGTGGTGGACCACCTGGAACAGTGGCGGACTATATGGTACAATGGTGTACCTCCTGGTACAGTGGTGGACCACATGGTACAGTGGTAGACCATCTGGTACAGTAGTGGACCATTTGGTACAGTAGTGGGCCACCTGCTATAGTGGTGGTCCACGTGGTACTGTGCTGGACCACCTGGTACAGTGGTGGACCACCTGGTACAGTGGTGGACCACCTGGTACAGTGGTGGACCACCTGGTACAGTGGTGGACCACCTGGTACAGTAGTGGACCACCTGGTACAGTAGTGGACCATCTGGTATAGTGGTGGACCATCTGGTATAGTAGTGGACCACCTGGTACAGTGGTGGACCACTTGGTCCTGTGCTGGACCAATTGGTACAGTGGTGGACCACTTGGTACAGTTGTGGACCATCTGGTACAGTGATGGACCACCTGGTACAGTGGTGGACCACCTCGTACAGTGGTGGAGCACCTGGTACAGTGGTTGACCTCCTGGTACAGTGGTGGACCACCTGGTACATTGGTGCACCACCTTGTACAGTGGTGAACCACCTGGTACAGTGGTGGACCACCTGGAACAATGGTGGACCACCTGGTACAGTAGTGGACCACCTGGTACAGCAGTGGACCACCTGGTATAATAATGGAACACCTGGTACAGTGTTGGACCACCTGGTGCTGTGCTTAGCCACCTGGTACTGTGCTGGACCACCTGTTTCAGTGGTGGACCACCTGGTATAGTACTGGACCACCTGGAACAGTAGTGGACCACCTGGTACAGTGGTGGACCATCTGATACAGTGGTGGACCACCTGGTACAGTACTGGACCACGTGGAACAGTGGTGGACCATCTGGCACAGTGGTGGACGACCTGTTACAGTGGTGAACCACCTGGTACAGTGGTGGACCACCTGGTACAGTCGTGGACCACCTGGTACAGTGGTGGACCACCTGGTACAGTGGAGGACCAACTGGTACAGTGGTGGACTAGCTGGTGCAGTGGTGGACCACATGGTACAGTGGTGGACCCCCTGTTACAGTGGTGGACCACTTGGTACAGTGGTGGACCACCTCGTACAGTGGTGGACCACCTGGTGCAGTGGCGGAACACCTGGTACAGTGGTGGACCACCTGGTACAGTGGTGGACCACCTGGTACTGTGATGGACTACGTGGTACAGTGGTGGACCACCTGGAGCATTGGTGGACCACGTGGTACAGTGGTAGACCACCTGGTACAGTGGTGAACCACATGTTACTGTGCTGGTCCACCTGGTACATTCGTGAACCACCTCGTACACTGGTGGACCACCTGGCACAGTGAACGACCACCTGATAGAGAAGTGGTACTGTGTTGGACCACCTGGTACTGTGGTGAACCTCCTGGTACAGTGGTGATCTACCTTGTATAGTGGTGGACCACTTGGTACAGTGGTGGACCACCTGGTACTGTGTTGGACCACCTGGTACTGTGGTGAACCTCCTGGTACAGTGGTGATCTACCTTGTATAGTGGTGGACCCTTTTTTACAGCGGTGGACCACCTGGTACAGTGGTGGACCACCTGGTACTGTGGTGGACCACCTGGTACTGTGCTTTACCACCTAATACTGTGGTGGACAACCTGGTACAGTGGTGGACGAACTGTTACAGTAGATAGACCACTTGGTATAGTGGTGGACCACCTGGTACAGTGGTGAATTACCTGGTAGAGTGGTGGACCACCAATACAGTAGTGGACCACCAATACAGTGGTGGACCACCAATACAGTGGTGGACCACCTGGTACAGTTTTGGACCACCTGGTACAGTAGTGGGCCACCTGGTATAGTGGTGGACCACCTGGTACAGTGGTGGACCCCCTGGTACAGTGGTGGACCACCTGTTACAGTGGTGGACCACCTGGTACAATGGTGGACCACCTGGTACAATGGTGGACCACCTGGTACAGTAGTGGACCACCTGGTAGAGTGGTGGAACACCTTGTGCAGTGGTGGAACACCTGGTACAGTGGTGGAACACCTGGTACAGTGGTGGACCACGAGGTACAGTGGTGGACCACCTGGAACAGTTTATGAACCACGTGGTACAGTGGTGGATCACCTGGTACAGTGATGGACAACCTGGTACTGTGTTGGACCACGTGGTGAAGTGGTGGACCACCTGGAACAGTGGTGAACCACGTGGTACAGTGGTGGACCACATGGTACAGTGGTAGACCACCTGGTACAATGGTGGACCACCTGATACTGTGCTGGACCACCTGGTACTGTGCTGGACCACCTGGTACTGTGTTGGACCACCTGGTACTGTGCTGGACCACATGGTACAGTGGTGGATCATTTGGTACAGTAGTGGACCACCTGGTACAGTAGTGGACCACCTGGTATAGTGGTGGACCACTTGGTACAGTGGTGGACCAACTGTTACAGTGGTGGACCACCTGGAACAGTGATGGACCACCTTGTTCAGTGGTGGACCACCTGATACAGTGGTGGACCACCTGGTACAGTGGTGGACCACCTGGTACAGTGGTGGACCACCTGGTATAGTGGTGGACCACCTGGTATAGTGGTGGACCACCTGGTACAGTGGTGGACCACCTGTTACTGTGGTGGACTACCTGGTACAGTGGTGGACCACCTGGTACAGTGGTGGACCACCTGGTACAGTGGTGGACCACCTGGTACAGTGGTGGACCACCTGGTACAGTGGTGGACCACCTGGTACAGTGGTGGACCACCTGGTACAGTGGTGGACCACCTGGTACAGTGGTGGACCACCTGTTACAGTGGTGGACCACCTGGTACAGTGGTGGTCCACCTGGTACAGTGGTGGACCACCTGGTACAGTGGTGGACCACCTGGTACAGTGGTGGACCACCTGGTACAGTGGTGGACCACCTGGTACAGTGGTGGACCACCTGGTACAGTGGTGGACCACCTGGTACAGTGGTGGACCACCTGGTACAGTGGTGGACCACCTGGTACACTGCAGGTCGTAGTAAGTCATCTTTAAGGCAGCATCCACAAGCTGAACATCGATTCAGCCAACTGCGCTGTGGTGTGTGTGGGTGTATGTGGGTGTATGTGGGTGTATGTGGGTGTGTGTGTGTGGATGTTGGTGTATGTGTGTCCGTATGTGGGTGTGTATGTGTCTGTATATGGGTTTATGTGTGTATGTGGGTGTATGTGTGTGTATGTGGGTGTACGTGTGTGTATGTGGGTTTGTGTGTGTCTGTATGTGGGTGTATGTGGGTATGTGTGGGTGTGTGTGCGTGTATGTGGGTATGTGTGGGTGTGTGTGCGTGTATGTGGGTATGTGTGGGTGTGTGTGCGTGTATGTGGGTATGTGTGGGTGTGTGTGCGTGTATATGGGTATTTGTGGGTTGCGGGGGTCGAGTCCGAGCTCCTGGCCCCGCCTCCTCACTGATCGCTACTAGGTCATACCTCTGCTTAAAGCTATGTATGGATCCTGCCTCCACTACATCGCTTCCCAAACTATTCCACTTACTGACTACTCTGTGGCTGAAGAAATACTTCCTAACATCCTTGTGATTCATCTGTGTCTTCAACTTCCAACTGTGTCCCCTTGTTACTGTGTCCAATCTCTTGAACATCCTGTCTTTGTCCACCTTGTCAATTCCTCTCAGTATTTTGTATGTCGTTATCATGTCCCCAGTATCTCTCCTGTCCTCCAGTGTCGTCAGGTTGATTTCCCTTAACCTCTCCTCGTAGGACATACCTCTTAGCTCTGGGACTAGTCTTGTTGCAAACCTTTGCACTTTCTCTAGTTTCTTCACGTGCTTGGCTAGGTGTGGGTTCCAAACTGGTGCCGCATACTCCAATATGGGCCTAACGTACACGGTGTACAGGGTCCTGAACGATTCCTTATTAAGATATCGGAATGGTGTTCTGAGGTTTGCCAGGCGCCCATATGCTGCAGCAGTTATTTGGTTGATATGCGCTTCAGGAGATGTGCCTGGTGTTATACTCACCCCAAGATCTTTTTCCTTGAGTGAGGTTTTTAGTCTCTGGCCCCCTAGACTGTACTCCGTCTGCGGTCTTCTTTGCCCTTCCCCAATCTTCATGACTTTGTACTTGGTGGGATTAAACTCCAGGAGCCAATTGCTGGACCAGGTCTACAGCCTGTCCAGATCCCTTTGTAGTTCTGCCTGGTCTTCGATCGAGTGAATTCTTCTCATCAACTTCACGTCATCTGTAAACAGGGACACCTCAGAGTCTATTCCTTCCGTCATGTCTTTCACAAATACGAGAAACAGCACTGGTCCTAGGACTGACCCCTGTGGGACCCCGGTGGTCACAGGTGCCCACTCTGACACCTCGCCACGTACCATGACTCGCTGCTGTCTTCCTGACAAGTATTCCCTGACCCATTGTAGTGCCTTCCCTGTTATCCCTGCTTGGTCCTCCAGTTTTTGCACCAATCTCTTGTGTGGGAGTATGTGGGTGTGTGTGGATGTACGCTCTCTGTATCTATCTATCGTTCAAATAGATATGAACCACATTAACACCAACCTTATAACACAAATCTTGTGTTAATTCTAATTAGATACAACCTTCAGTGCCTTTAAATTAACATAAGAACATAAGAACATAAGAATGGAGGAACACTGCAGAAGGCCTACTGGCCCATGCGAGGCAGGTCCTTATCAAAACGACTACTACCTTAAGCTTCCCTAGAAATAGCTCCCGTGCCCAATGACAACAATCAAACCCAGCCCCTCCCACTCATATATTTGTCCAGTCTCTTCTTAAAGCTACCCAAGGTCCTAGCCTCTATCACCCCACTGGGAAGACTGTTCTACGCATCTACAACTCTGTTAGTGTGGGCGAAAAGTCAATAAAGGATCACATTATACTGTATATTGCTTACCTATGTCCTTTCTAAATCTAAATTTATCCAACTTAAATCCATTATTCCTGGTTCTTACCTGGTTCGACACCCTCAGTACTTTATTAATGTCTCCCTTGTTTATGCCCGTCATCCACTTATACACTTCATTGATATCTCCCCTCATTCTACGCCTCTCCAGAGAGTGGAGATTTAAGGCTTTAAGTCTATCTTCATACGGGAGGTTCCTTACACAGTAAATCATTTTAGTCATTCTTCTCTGTATGTTCTCTAATGAGTCTATGTCCATCCTGTAGTAAGGGGACCAAAACTGAGCAGCATAATCTAAATAAGGCCTCACTAGTGATGTATAGAGCTGTAAAATAACTTTTGGACTTCTGTTACTTATACTTCTTGAGATAAATCCAAGTAATCTGTTGGCCTTGTTGCGCACACTAAGGCACTGCTGTCTTGGCTTTAGATTTCTGCTTACCATGACTAACAAGTCTTTTTCACATTCTGTATGACCAAGCTCTACTTCACCTAGATTATAGCTTCGAGGGTTATTTTCATTACCAAGGGCAAGTACCTTACACTTATCCACATTGAACTTCATCTGCCGTTTTTCAGACCAAGACATTAATTTGTCCAAATCCTCCTGGAGTTCATTGATATCCTCCTCAGAGTGTATTATACGGCCTATCTTTGTATCATCAGCAAATTTACTCATGTCACTAGTAATCCCTTCATCAAGGTCATTAATGTAAATTATGAACAAGAGAGGGCCTGTAAAGTAAAAGGACACAAGTGCAACTAATGTGACATTTATTGTGGCAACGTTTCGCTCTCCAGGAGCTTTATCAATGGCTTGATAAAGCTCCTGGAGAGCGAAACGTTGCCACAATAAATGTCACATTAGTTGCACTTGTGTCCTTTTACTTTACATATTGTCGGTAATTCTACCAACTTTATTACAAGAGAGGGCCTAAAACTGATCCTTGTGGAACGCCACTAGTGACTAATCCCCATTCAGATTTCACTCCATTAATGGTAACTCTCTGCTTTCTATTGGTAAGCCATGCCTCAATCCATGCTAGAACTTTACCTCCTATACCATGAGCTGCCACTTTTCTTAAGAGTCTCTTGTGAGGTACTCTGTCGAAGGCTTTATTAAAATCCAAATAAACAATATCATATTCCTTATCACTGTCAACTGCCTCAAATGTTCTATTGAAGAACGTCAGTAAGTTTGTCAGGCAGGAACGACCTCTCGTGAATCCATGCTGAGATTCATTTATCAAGTTATGCTCTTCAATGTGACTTCTGATAATGTCAGCTATAATTGATTCTAATAACTTGCCCACTATAGATGTCAGGCTTATTGGACGGTAATTTGAAGGAGTGGACTTATCCCCTGATTTGAATATAGGAACCACATCAGCCATCTTCCACAACTCTGGCACAACACTGGTAAGGATGGACGCATTGAATACACTCGTTAATGGCTGACTAAGCTCCATCTTGCATTCCTTAAGTACCCTTGAAAACAACTCATCGGGTCCCGGGGACTTATTTTGTTTCAGTTTGTCTATCTGTTTAATAACCATGTCCCTCGTGACAGTAATATTAGTTAACTTAAATTCATCAGGAACTAAATAATTGTTAATTAGTGGAATCTCATTTACATCTTCCTGTGTAAAAACTGACAAAATAGTCATTAAATAAGGAACACATTTCCAGTTCATTATCCGTCAGCTGTCCATTCCCAGTTTTCAGAGGTCCTACTTTTTCCTTCACCTTCGTCCTATACACTTGAAAGAACCCCTTTGGATTAGTCTTTGATTCATTAGCAACTCTAATTTCATAGTCACGTTTAGCCTTTCTAATCGCCTTTTTTACTTCTCTTTTAAGCTGAACATATTGGTCAGTAAGGTTAACCTCTCCTCTTCTGATGCGCCTATAAATTCCCCTTTTCTCCCCTAATAGATGCTTTAGCCTCCTGTTAACCCATTTGGGATCGTAATTATTAGACCTAATTTCTCTCTGGGGAATGTATATACTCTGGGCAAGCTCTTCAGTGATCTCCAGATTATTCACGAGTGTTTCCTTATTTGACAAGACTAGGTCTAGCAAATTATTACCCCTGGTAGGCTCAGTTACGCTCTGTTTCAGAAAACAGTCCTGAACTGTTTCCATGAAGTCACTGGACTCTAGATTACCTGTCAAAGAATTCCAGTCAATTTGACTAAAGTTAAAGTCCCCTACTATGACTATGTTACTGTGTCCAGAAGCCCTAACAATTTCGTCCCAAAGAAGTCTCCCTCTATCGTGATCCAAGCCTGGAGGTCGGTATATTACACCTAGAATTAGTTTTTCTTGACCCTCCACGAACTCTACCCAAACAGACTCTGTTACTGCTCCATCTATTTTTATACCTGTTTTTATGCAACAATTAATATTTTCTCGAACATACAATGCAACTCCTCCCCCCTTCCCATTACATCTATCCACATTGAATAACTTAAATGTCTACAATAAAGATACCCAGATGTTGCACATGTGTCTTAATCTCATCTTGTCGGTATTATATACCATTCGTTCACAACCTGTCAGACACTGCAACATCACGGAATCTTAATTCTGAGGACATGTACATAACCTTCACGACTACGACAACTACTACTACAACTAACCCATCTCTTTGGGAAGGACCTACTTCCACTGGGGAATCCCGCCTACCAGTGAATGTGCCCTCGTCTGCTACACCTGACGTTACTATATAAGCGCCAGGCTCCTTTCTTCTGCTTCAGAATCTCCACGACTATGGTGCTCTTCGCACCTACTCCTAGGTTGAGGGACTGATTACCTCATCTTGTCCTAGAATTTGTATTGATAAAGCCACTGGATGGCGAAACGTCTACAATAAAGATACCCAGATGTTGCACATGTGTCTTAATCACATTGAATAACTTAAATCCCTGAATATTACACTCAGCAGTCATATCCCGACTCTTTAAATCATACCACGTTTCAGTTAATGCAATGATATTAAAGTTCCCAGCACATGCTACCAGACCTCCTGAGGGCACGTTTCGCCCATTTGTGTAGGAGAGACAGGCCTATAGTGTAGCAGAGGCCTAAATAGAATGAAAATCAATATCTAATAACAACTTTATTGAGTAATGTGGATTGATAGGTCAACTATATTGGTGGTTTTATTAGGGACCTGCCTTGTATGGGCCAGTAGGCCTTCTGCAGTGTTCCTCCATTCATACGTTCTATGTTACAGTAGCGCTTCTGCAGTGCACCTCACGTTTAGAGTTACGTGAGGGGGTCTTCTGGGGTTGGAAGTTCAAGGTTCTGAACCTCTGAACATTCAACAACACTGTCTATCTTCACTGCTGGATCTATCGAATGTTCAAAGCTCTGAACCTCTGAATATTCAATATCACTGTCTATCTTCTCTGATAGATAAGTTGAAGTCAACCCTTTCATCAACTGACTTCTTTTCCTCTTTTTCTTCGGTCTGTCTTCATTAAGCGAACGCAGTGCGTTCCTTACAAGCACATATTTCTTAAGATGTGATTCGTAATCTCCCATAGATCTCATCTTAATGTGGGAGAGATTCCATATCTCTAGATACAGAAAGAAGTTCTCACACGTTACGAAACTGCTTAAGTCCGCCATCGTTACAGTGTTCGCTGGATAGTAGCAACCTGGAGAGTGTAACTACTCCACAGGCCTACTGGCTTTTATACACACAAGGTTATCACCTCACTAGGCCTACGTATTGTAGTGGATATTTCCTCCATTTGTCTAACCTTTAGAGTTGCCCAAGAAGTTGATACAGTACCCCAGGTCAAAGAGTGGGAGGGGCTGGGCTTGATTGGTGGCATTGGGTACGGGAGTCAATTCTTGGGTAGCTTTGGGTAGAGGTCGTTTTGATAAGGACCTGTCTTGTATGGGCCAGGCCTTCTGCAGTGTTCCTCCATTCCTATGTTCTTATAAACAACAATGGGCCCAAGATGTGGAAAAAAGACACTTATGTACAGTTCAGGACATTTATTAAAGGAAACGTTTCGCCACGAGTGACTTCTTCAGTCCTAATACAGAGAAAACTAAGAAAACATTTATATATATAGTGGCAGGAGTCAGGTGAGGTGACGCGTGGGTAGAGGTGGTAGTAGTAGTAGTAGTAGTAGTAGTAGTAGTAGTAGTAGTAGTAGTAGTAGTAGTAGTAGTAGTAGTAATGGAAATAACCTCCTTGACTTGGTTCTTGCCAGTAGGGAAACACTAATTAATAATCTTGAGGTTAATGATGAGCTTGGGGAGAGTGATCACAAATCACTCAGTTTTAACATATTATGGAATTCCCCTAATAATGGCAATCAAGTCTCCGTCCCTGACTTTCGCTTGGCTGATTTCATAGGACTGAAAAATTACTTAGGTGGGCTGAACTGGAATGACCTGACTAAGGGTCAGGTAGGTGGTGATGGTTGCCGATATGATGCTTTCCAGGGCATAGTTCTAGCTGCTCAGTCAAATTATGTTCCAAATAGGGAAATCAGATCAAACAAAAATGATCCTAAATGGATGAACAATAGATTAAAATATCTGATTGGTCAAAAGAGAGGCATATATAGGCAAATCAAAAGAGGAGAGGGGCAATTAAGAAATCGATATATTCAGTTAAAGAGAGAAATAAAAAAGGGAATTAGAAAAGCAAAAAGAGATTATGAGGTTAAAGTTGCAAGAGAATCGAAGACTAACCCAAAAGGATTCTTTCAGGTATACAGAAGTAAGATCAGGGACAAGATAGGCCCACTCAAAAGTTCCTCGGGTCAGCTCACTGACAGTGATAAGGAAATGTGTAGAATTTTTAACACATACTTCCTCTCAGTTTTTACACAGGAGGATACCAGTGATATTCCAGTAATGATAAATTATGTAGAACAGGACGATAATAAACTGTGCACTATTAGGGTCACAAGTGACATGGTCCTTAGGCAAATAGATAAATTAAAACCTAACAAATCCCCAGGCCCTGATGAACTGTATGCAAGGGTTCTAAAGGAATGTAAAGAGGAGCTTAGCACACCTTTGGCTAATCTTTTCAACATATCACTACAAACTGGCATGGTGCCAGATAAGTGGAAAATGGCAAATGTGATACCTATTTTCAAAACAGGTGACAGGTCCTTAGCTTCGAACTATAGACCAATAAGCCTAACCTCCATAGTGGGAAAATTTATGGAATCAATAATTGCCGAGGCAGTTCGTAGCCACCTTGAAAAGCATAAATTAATCAACGAATCTCAGCATGGTTTTACAAAGGGGCGTTCCTGCCTTACGAATTTATTAACTTTTTTCACTAAGGTATTTGAGGAGGTAGATCATGGTAATGAATATGATATTGTGTATATGGACTTCAGTAAGGCTTTTGACAGGGTCCCACATCAGAGACTATTGAGGAAAATTAAAGCACATGGAATAGGAGGAGAAATTTTTTCCTGGATAGAGGCATGGTTGACAAATAGGCAGCAGAGAGTTTGCATAAATGGGGAGAAATCAGAGTGGGGAAGCGTCACGAGCGGTGTTCCACAGGGGTCAGTGTTGGGCCCCCTGCTGTTCACAATCTACATAAACGACATAGATGAGGGCATAAAGAGCGACATCGGCAAGTTTGCCGATGACACCAAAATAGGCCGTCGAATTCATTCTGACGAGGACATTCGAGCACTCCAGGAAGATTTGAATAGACTGATGCAGTGGTCGGAGAAGTGGCAGATGCAGTTTAATATAGACAAATGCAAAGTTCTAAATGTTGGACAGGACAATAACCATGCCACATATAAACTAAATAATGTAGATCTTAATATTACGGATTGCGAAAAAGATTTAGGAGTTCTGGTTAGCAGTAATCTGAAACCAAGACAACAGTGCATAAGTGTTCGCAATAAAGCTAATAGAATCCTTGGCTTCATATCAAGAAGCATAAATAATAGGAGTCCTCAGGTTGTTCTTCAACTCTATACATCCTTGGTTAGGCCTCATTTAGATTATGCTGCACAGTTTTGGTCACCGTATTACAGAATGGATATAAATTCTCTGGAAAATGTACAAAGGAGGATGACAAAGATGATCCCATGTATCAGAAACCTTCCCTATGAGGATAGACTAAGGGCCCTGAAACTGCACTCTCTAGAAAGACGTAGAATTAGGGGGGATATGATTGAGGTGTATAAGTGGAAGACAGGAATAAATAAAGGGGATGTAAATAGTGTGCTGAAAATATCTAGCCTAGACAGGACTCGCAGCAATGGTTTTAAGTTGGAAAAATTCAGATTCAGGAAGGATATAGGAAAGTACTGGTTTGGTAATAGAGTTGTGGATGAGTGGAACAAACTCCCAAGTACCGTTATAGAGGCCAGAACGTTGTGTAGCTTTAAAAATAGGTTGGATAAATACATGAGTAGATGTGGGTGGGTGTGAGTTAGACCTGATAGTTGCAGTGTCTGACAAGTTGTTGCACAGACCTGATAGCTTGTGCTAACAGGTCGGTTGCCGTGTTCCTCCCTTAAGTCAATGTGACCTGACCTGACTAGGTTGGGTGCATTGGCTTAAGCCGGTAGGAGACTTGGACCTGCCTCGCATGGGCCAGTAGGCCTTCTGCAGTGTTCCTTCGTTCTTATGTTCTTATGTTCTTAACTAAGGAGGTGAGGCTAGAGAGGGACCTGCTGGCATCATGTAACACCAGTTCCCAGGATGGGTAATATCCTCTTGCTTAGTAATTTTGAAATACTGTAACTACCGGATTTTTGCTTTATAGTGTTACTGGGAACTGGTGTTACTTGATGCCAGCAGGTCCCTCTCTTGCCTCACCTCCTTAGTTCCATTACTACTACTACTACTACTACTACTACTACTACTACTACTACTACCACCTCTACCCACGCGTCACCTCACCTGACTCCTGCCACTATATATATAAATGTTTTCTTAGTTTTCTCTGTATTAGGACTGAAGAAGCCACTCGTGGCGAAACGTTTCCTTTAATAAATGTCCGGAACTGTACATAAGTGTCTTTTTCCACATCTTGTCGGTATCACCATACCATTTCCTCAATGGGCCCAAGACTGATCCCTGCGGAATGCCACTTGTTACAGATCCCCACTCGGATTTAAGAACATAAGAAAGGAGGATCACTGCAGCAGGCCTGTTGGCCCATACTTAGCAGGTCCTTCACAATCCATCCCACTAACGAAACATTTGACCAACCCAATTTTCAATGCTACCCAAGAAATAAGCTCTGATGTGCAAGTCCCACTCAAATCCAACCCCTCCCACTCATGTACTTATCCAACCTAAATTTGAAATTACCCGAAGTCCTAGCCTCAATAACCCAACTAGGTAGACTGTTCCACTCATCAACTACCCTATTTCCAAACCAATACTTTCCTATGTCCTTTCTAAATCTAAACTTATCTAATTTAAATCCATTACTGCGGGTTCTCTCTTAAAACATAAGAACATAAGAATGGAGGAACACTGCAGAAGGCCTACTGGCCCATACAAGGCAGGTCCTTATCAAAACGACCTCTACCCAAAGTTACCCAAGAATTAACTCCTGTACCCAATGACACCAATCATAAGAACATAAGAAAGAAGGAACACTGCAGGAGGCCTGTTGGCCCATACTAGGCAGGTCCTTCACAGTTCATCCCACTAACAAAACATTTGCTCGACCCAATTTTCAATGAACATTTAAAATTGTATAAAATACCGACAGGTTGTTAGGTAAGACACATATGCAACAGTTAGGTATCTTTATTATGAAACGTTTCGCCTACACAGTAGGCTTCTTCAGTCAAGTACAGAAAAGTTGATAGAAGCAGAAGATACTTGAAGACGATGTAATCAGTCCATCACCCTTAAAGTTTTGGATTTGAGAGGGACCTGACTTCTCAACATCTGAGTTCTTACCTCTCCTAGTGGCCTACGTCTCACCTCTTGGCGCTATAAAAAGCTCCATCCTGTCACTTCTTCTCCATATTGTTTCATACTATGGAACAATGCTCTTCTCCAGACTGAGGGACTGACCACCTCAAAACTTTAAGGGTGATGGACTGATTACATCGTCTTCAAGTATCTTCTGCTTCTATCAACTTTTCTGTACTTGACTGAAGAAGCCTACTGTGTAGGCGAAACGTTTCATAATAAAGATACCTAACTGTTGCATATAAGAACGAAGGAACACTGCAGAAGGCCTACTGGCTTCCCATAAGAACATAAGAAAGGAGGAACACTGCAGCAGGCCTGTTGGCCCATACTAGGCAGGTCCTTTACAATTTATCCCACTAACAAACATTTGACCAACCCAATTTTCAATGCCACCCAAGAAACAAGCTCCGATGTGCAAGTCCCTCTCAAATCCAACCCCTCCCACTCATGTACTTATCCAACCTAAATTTGAAACTACCCAAAGTCCTAGCCTCAATAACCCAACTAGGTAGACTGTTCCACTCATCAACTACCCTATTTCCAAACCAATACTTTCCTATGTCCTTTCTAAATCTAAACTTATCTAATTTAAATCCATTACTGCGGGTTCTCTCTTGGAGAGATATCCTCAAGACCTTGTTAATATCCCCCCTATTAATACCTATCTTCCACTTATACACTTCGATCAGGTCTCCCCTCATTCTTCGTCTAACAAGTGAATGTAACTTAAGAGTCTTCAATCTTTCTTCATAAGGAAGATTTCTAATGCTATGTATTAATTTAGTCATCCTACGCTGAATGTTTTCTAACGAATTTCTGTCCATTCTGTAATATGGAGACCAGAATTGAACTGCATAATCTAGGTGAGGCCTTACTAATGATGTATAAAGCTGCAGTATGACCTCTGGACTTCTGTTGCTTACACTTCTTGATATAAATCCCAGTAATCTATTTGCCTTATTACGTACGCTTAGGCATTGCTGTCTTGAACATTAAAATGGTATAAAATACCGACAGATTGTTAGGTAAGACACATATGCAACAGTTAGGTATCTTTATTTCGAAACGTTTCGCCTACACAGTAGGCTTCTTCAGTCGAGTACAGAAAAGTTGATAGAAGCAACTATCAACTTTTCTGTACTCGACTGAAGAAGCCTACTGTGTATGCGAAACGTTTCGAAATAAAGATACCTAACTGTTGCATATGTGTCTTACCTAACATTGCTGTCGGTATTTTATACCATTTTAATGTTCATTGCTGTCTTGGTTTAAGGTTGCTGCTTACCATAACCCCCAAGTCCTTTTCGCAATCTGTATGGTTAAGTTCTACATTATTTAACTTATAAGTGCTAGGGTTATGGACACTCCCGAGCTTCAGAACCTTGCATTTATCTACATTGAACTGCATCTGCCACTTTTCTGACCAAGAGTAGAGTTTGTCTAAATCCTCCTGAAGTTCCCTAACATCTACGTTTGAATCAATTATCCTACCTTCATCAAGATCATTGATATATATTATAAACAACAACAGGCCCAAGACTGATCCCTGTGGAACGCCACTTGTTACTGATCCCCACTCGGATTTAACCCCATTGATGGACACTCTCTGCTTCCTGTCTGTGAGCCATGATTCGATCCACGAGAGCACTCTTCCCCCAATGCCATGAGCTGCTACTTTCTTCAACAGTCTTTGGTGCGGAACTCTATCAAATGCCTTACTAAAATCTAAGTAAATAATATCAAATTCTTTATCGTGGTCAACAGCCTCAAAAGCTTTACTGAAAAAAGTTAATAAATTTGTTAGACAAGACCGGCCTCTTGTGAATCCATGCTGAGTATCATTAATCAAGCTATGCTTATCGAGATGGCTTCTTATAATTTGAGCTATAATTGACTCTAGTAATTTGCCTACAATTGAGGTCAGGCTTATTGGGCGGTAATTTGATGGTAACGACTTGTCCCCTGTTTTAAAAATAGGAATTACATTAGCCATCTTCCACATATCAGACACTGTGCAAAGAAAGGTATAAAATACCGACAATATGAAAGTTAAGACACATGTGCAACATCTGGATATCTTTATTGTAGTAGACGTTTCGCCATCCAGTGGCTTTATCAATACAGATTCTAGGACATAATAGGAAGACAGTAGAACTATATACAAAAGATGAGGTAATCAGTCCCTCGGCCTTGGAGTTAGTGTTCACAGCATCGTGGTGGAGGAGACTCTCCTCCACCACGATGCTGTGAACACTAACTCCAAGGCCGAGGGACTGATTACCTCATCTTTTGTATATAGTTCTACTGTCTTCCTATTATGTCCTAGAATCTGTATTGATAAAGCCACTGGATGGCGAAACGTCTACTACAATAAAGATATCCAGATGTTGCACATGTGTCTTAACTTTCATATCAGACACTACACCTGTTTGAAGAGATAAATTAAAAATATTAGTTAATGGTTCACAGACTTCCATTTTGCATTCCTTTAGGACCCTTGAAAAAACCTCATCAGGACCCGGTGACTTATTTTGCTTCAGTCGGTCTATCTGCTTCACAACCATTTCACCAGTGACTGTGATGTTACATAATTTATCTTCTTCTGGCCCACCATAAAAATTAATTTCCGGAATATTATTAGTGTCTTCC
This sequence comes from Cherax quadricarinatus, assembly GCF_038502225.1. NCBI lineage: Eukaryota > Metazoa > Arthropoda > Malacostraca > Decapoda > Parastacidae > Cherax > Cherax quadricarinatus. The sequence continues at coordinate 5,442,379 of NC_091391.1, forward strand.
TGTGTAAAAACCGAGAGAAAATAATTATTTAAAATCGAGCACATTTCATTCTCTTTGTCAGTAAGATGCCCATAGTTATTTTTAAGGGGACCTATCTTATCTCTGACTTTTGTTCTATATACCTGGAAAAAACTTTTTGGGTTAGTTTTAGAATCCCTAGCAACTTTAATTTCATAGTCCCTTTTAGCTTTTCTTATCCCCTTTTTAATGTCCCTCTTAGTGTCAATATACTGATTCATAAGATGACCCTCGCCTCTTTTGATACGCCTATAAATTCCTTTCTTATGCCCTAGTAGATATTTCAGCCTATTATTCATCCATTTTGGGTCATTTCTATTTGATCTAATTTCTTTATAAGGGATAAATGTTCTTTGAGCAGCATGTATTGTGTTCAGAAAACTGTCATATTGATAGCTCTCTTCGTTACCCCAGTCAACAGATGATAAGTGTTCTCTAAGCCCATCGTAATCTGCTAAGCGAAAATCTGGGACTGTTACTGAGTTATCGCTACTATCATACTTCAATTCAATTCTAAATGTAATTGATTTGTGGTCGCTAGCACCCAGTTCTTCTGAAACTTCTAAATTATTAACAAGGGATTCATTGTTTGCCAGAACTAAGTCAAGCAGGTTATTACCCCTTGTAGGTTCTGTCACAAACTGCTTCAGAAAACAATCCTGAACTACTTCTAAGAAGTCGTATGATTCTAAATTCCCAGTCAAGAAATTCCAATCAATATGACTAAAGTTAAAGTCTCCTAGAATTACTACATTATCGTGCCTTGTGGCCCTAACAATTTCCTCCCATAGTAGTCTTCCCTGGTCCCTATCTAAATTTGGGGGACGGTATATCACACCTAAAGTTAATTTTTCATGCCCCTCTGAAAATTCTATCCAAACAGACTCTGTATGTGTTACTTCAGACTTAATACCCGTTTTTATGCAACAGTTCAAGCGATCTCGGACATACAATGCCACCCCACCCCCATTCCCGATACTTCTATCTACTTGGAACAATTTGAAACCCTGAATGTGACATTCTGCAGGCATGTCCCGACTTTTTGAATTAAACCACGTCTCAGTAATGGCAAATACATCTATGTTACCTGCACTAGCAACTAGTCTCAACTCGTCCATCTTATTCCTAGCACTGCGACTATTTGTGTAATATATACTTAAGGACCCTCCTTTCTCTTTATCATTCTTGCTCCTTTCTGTTATTCCACTAAACCTATTACTGTCCTTGTCAATTAGTGCAACTGGCTTTCCGATATCCACCTCATTTTGCCTATTACTAGTTCTCCTAGTACTCATATTACTACCCTGAGACTTCACAGTTTTCCCACAGAAACCCATACCACTAACTATTCCTAGTTTAAAGACCTAACAGCTCCCTCCACTGCAGAAGGCCTACTGGCCCATACGAGGCAGGTCCTTATCAAAACGACATCTACCTAAAGCTACTCAAGAAATAGGGGAAATGGTATGGTGATACCGACAAGATGTGGAAAAAGACACTTATGTACAGTTCAGGACATTTATTAAAGGAAACGTTTCGCCACGAGTGGCTTCTTCAGTCCTAATACAGAGAAAACTAAGAAAACACACATATATATAGTGGTGGGAGTCAGGTGAGGTGAAGCGTGGGTAGAGGTGGTGGTAGTAGTAGTAGTAGTAATGGAACTAAGGAGGTGAGGTTAGAGAGGGACCTGCTGGCATCAAGTAACACCAGTTCCCAGGATGGGTAATATCCTCTTGCTTAGTAATTTTGAAATACTGTAACTACCGGATTTTTGCTTTATAGTGTTACTGACAGAAATTAGTGCAGCTTCAATGCATTTTCTCCGTCTTAAGTCGTCTTCTTTAATAACTAGTTTAGCTTCATTGAATTTCATGAGGTGTCCAACATCGTCTCTATGTTGAACACATGCGTTTTTGCGGTCATCATTTCTGCAAGCATTTTTGTGTTCTGCTATTCTAATGTCCAGAGTTCTGGCTGTTTCCCCTACATATACTTTGTCACACCCCCCACATGGTATAGTGTAGATTCCTGCACTTGTGCCAGAATCATGCTTGGGTTTTTGTATCAGGTTCCTAATAGTAGTTGAAGAGCTGGTAGATATTTTAGCCAGTTTTCTGTCAAACATTTTTGAAACATTAGTGGCAACGTTGCTGACCGGTAAAACGATGTAACTTGGAGGCTTTTCTTCAATTTGATAGGTGTTGGTCTTGCTGAGGATACGTGTTGCACGTTTCCTGCAGTCACGTATGAAGTGTAGGGGAAAGTGTAGTGAACTAAAAGAGTTGGTGATGTATGTACATTCTTCTTCGAGGAACTGCGGACTGGAAATCCTGTAGGCTCTCAGAAAGAAGCCATCTCACGGATTCTAAACATCCCTTCTCTCCTGCTACTTACCACTATCTACGAGAGTGCAAGGAAGATCTATCAGCTTGCTCCAAAGATTATTTCCATAGTGCTCACCTAGCTCTCACTTCCCTTCCCACTCCTGACAGACGCACCGCCGAACACATCCTAAGCAAAGTTACCACCGCCAACCTACAGCAGAAACTACGGCTCTCAAGAAAACTTGCCTCTCTCTGTCAACACAGCAAATGGAAAGATATTGGTAGAGCTGACATCATCAATAACCTTTCTTCTTATGTTCTCAGTGATACAGAATCCGAAGCACTCAGCTTAGGTCTCAAGTTTGCTACTGGCATACGGAAGCCTAAATGCGAGTTAGACACAGTGATCAAAAACCATTTCTTCGGTGACTCTGAGTTTAACAAAGGTTTCATACAAGGACTTATTGCAGCTGCAGTTTCTGAACCTAGTCGTCCAGTCATTCCTCGTCGCTACATCCAGGCACTCAAACACTTAGCTTCCAATAATGATATTCTCATCACCACAGCGGACAAAGGAGGAGGAGTGGTCATCCTGAACAGTACAGACTACGTTAGTAAGATACAAGATTTATTGAACGACGCCAACACATACGTTTCCATCCCCGAACATGCATGGAGGAAAGAAACAGATTCTTTTCTCAGTAAGACCCGCAGTATACTCAGGAAATCAGAAGAAGGTAAAAAGCTCTTGCGCCTCATCCCTACCAACCCCAAGTCAGCTAGACTTTATGGTTTACCAAAGACCCACAAACCAAATGTGCCTATGAGACCCATTACATCTGGTATCGGCAGCGCCCCTCACAGTCTAGCAGGAGTTTTGGCGAAATATTTGTCAAAGCTCCTGGGTACAATCAGTCAGGCTCATCTAAAGCATTCGGGTGACCTCCTTAACCGTATCAGGGATCTCGACATGAGTGATAAGAAGCTTGCAAGTTTTGACGTGACTGCCTTATTCACCAATGTCCCAGTTGATCAAGCCATTGATCTTCTTCGCAGGGTGATTAAAGATGATACAGAGTTACCTGTACCCCGCCAAGATTTTGTGAGCCTTGTCGAACTTTGTGTTCGTTATAACTGTTTTAGGTTCGAGGACAAGAAGTACAAACAACTCTTCGGACTAGCCATGGGATCCCCCCTTAGTGCAGTTCTTGCCAATTTATATATGGAGGACCTGGAATCAAGAAGGATCCTCAATAACATCCCTCGTTCAGTTACTTGGATGCGGTACGTAGATGATATTTTGGTCATTGTACCCAAAAATCTTGACGTACAGGGCATCCTCAACACCATCAACAATCTGGAACCTACTATTAAATTTACTCTAGAGGAGGAGAAGGACAACCAGTTACCTTTTCTCGACGTTCTCTTACGCACAGGGGAAAGCAAACTTTCTTTTAAAGTCTACCGGAAGCCTACCTACAAGAATGATCTTCTACATTTCTTCTCTCACCATGACACAAGAACTAAAAGAGGGGTAGTTATTGGCTTCTTTCTGAGAGCCTACAGGATTTCCAGTCCGCAGTTCCTCGAAGAAGAATGTACATACATCACCAACTCTTTTAGTTCACTACACTTTCCCCTACACTTCATACGTGACTGCAGGAAACGTGCAACACGTATCCTCAGCAAGACCAACACCTATCAAATTGAAGAAAAGCCTCCAAGTTACATCGTTTTACCGGTCAGCAACGTTGCCACTAATGTTTCAAAAATGTTTGACAGAAAACTGGCTAAAATATCTACCAGCTCTTCAACTACTATTAGGAACCTGATACAAAAACCCAAGCATGATTCTGGCACAAGTGCAGGAATCTACACTATACCATGTGGGGGGTGTGACAAAGTATATGTAGGGGAAACAGCCAGAACTCTGGACATTAGAATAGCAGAACACAAAAATGCTTGCAGAAATGATGACCGCAAAAACGCATGTGTTCAACATAGAGACGATGTTGGACACCTCATGAAATTCAATGAAGCTAAACTAGTTATTAAAGAAGACGACTTAAGACGGAGAAAATGCATTGAAGCTGCACTAATTTCTGTCAGTAACACTATAAAGCAAAAATCCGGTAGTTACAGTATTTCAAAATTACTAAGCAAGAGGATATTACCCATCCTGGGAACTGGTGTTACTTGATGCCAGCAGGTCCCTCTCTAACCTCACCTCCTTAGTTCCATTACTACTACTACTACTACCACCACCTCTACCCACGCTTCACCTCACCTGACTCCCACCACTATATATATGTGTGTTTTCTTAGTTTTCTCTGTATTAGGACTGAAGAAGCCACTCGTGGCGAAACGTTTCCTTTAATAAATGTCCTGAACTGTACATAAGTGTCTTTTTCCACACTCAAGAAATAACTGCCGTACCCCTTGACACCAATCAAACCCAGCCCCTCCCACTCATATATTTGTCAAGTCTCTTCTTAAAGCTACCCAAGGTCCTAGCATCTATCACCCCACTGGGAAGACTGTTCTACGCATCTACAACTCTGTTAGAAAACCAGTACTTACCTATGTCCTTTCTAAATCTAAATTTATCCAACTTAAATCCATTATTCCTGGTTCTTACCTGGTTCGACACCCTCAGTACTTTATTAATGTCTCCCTTGTTTATGCCCGTCATCCACTTATACACTTCAATGATATCTCCCCTCATTCTACGCCTCTCCAGAGAGTGGAGATTTAAGGCTTTAAGTCTATCTTCATACGGGAGGTTCCTTACACAGTAAATCATTTTAGTCATTCTTCTCTGTATGTTCTCTAATGAGTCTATGTCCATCCTGTAGTAAGGGGACCAAAACTGAGCAGCATAATCTAAATGAGGCCTCACTAGTGATGTATAGAGCTGTAAAATAACTTTTGGACTTCTGTTACTTATACTTCTTGAGATAAATCCAAGTAATCTGTTGGCCTTGTTGCGCACACTGAGGCACTGCTGTCTTGGCTTTAGATTTCTGCTTACCATGACTCCCAAGTCTTTTTCACATTCTGTATGACCAAGCTCTACTTCACCTAGATTATAGCTTCGAGGGTTATTTTCATTACCAAGGGCAAGTACCTTACACTTATCCACATTAAACTTCATCTGCCATTTCTCAGACCAAGACATTAATTTGTTCAAATCGTCCTGGAGTTCATTGATATCCTCCTCAGAGTGAATTATACGGCCTATCTTTGTATCATCAGCAAACTTACTCATGTCACTAGTAATCCCTTCATCAAGGTCATTAATGTAAATTATGAACAAGAGAGGGCCTAAAACTGATCCTTGTGGAACGCCACTAGTGACTATTCCCCATTCAGATTTCACTCCATTAATGGTAACTCTCTGCTTTCTATTGGTAAGCCATGCCTCAATCCATGCTAGAACTTTACCTCCTATACCATGAGCTGCCACTTTTCTTAAGAGTCTCTTGTGAGGTACTCTGTCGAAGGCTTTAATTGTTGCATAAAAAAAGGTATAAAAATAGATGGAGCAGTAACAGAGTCTGTTTGGGTAGAGTTCGTGGAGGGTCAAGAAAAACTAATTCTAGGTGTAATATACCGACCTCCAGGCTTGGATCACGATAGAGGGAGACTTCTTTGGGACGAAATTGTTAGGGCTTCTGGACACAGTAACGTAGTCATAGTAGGGGATTTTAACTTTAGCCAAATTGACTGGAATTCTTTGACAGGTAATCTAGAGTCCAGTGACTTCATGGAAACAGTTCAGGACTGTTTTCTGAAACAGAGTGTAACTGAACCTACCAGGGGTAATAATTTGCTAGACCTAGTCTTGTCAAATAAGGAAACACTCGTGAATAATCTGGAGATCACTGAAGAGCTTGGCGCAAGTGATCACAAATCCATCACCTTTAGCATTAATTGGGAATGCAAGAATAATGATAATACAGTAAAAATCCCCGATTTTCGTTCTGCCGATTATAATGGACTTAGGGAACATCTGTCTAATCTTGATTGGGGTTATCTAGCTAATGATTTTATTGACGATAATCATACTTATGAATATGAAGGGATCTGCTTTTATGATTGTTTTCTTAATAATGTACACAGTGCCCAGAGTATATACATTCCCCAGAGAGAAATTAGGTCTAATAATAACGATCCCAAATGGGTTAACAGGAGGCTAAAGCATCTATTAGGGGAGAAAAGGGGAATTTATAGGCGCATCAGAAGAGGAGAGGTTAACCTTACTGACCAATATGTTCAGCTTAAAAGAGAAGTAAAAAAGGCGATTAGAAAGGCTAAACGTGACTATGAAATTAGAGTTGCTAATGAATCAAAGACTAATCCAAAGGGGTTCTTTCAAGTGTATAGGACGAAGGTGAAGGAAAAAGTAGGACCTCTGAAATCTGGGAATGGACAGCTGACGGATAATGAACTGGATATGTGTTCCTTATTTAATGACTATTTTTTGTCAGTTTTTACACAGGAAGATGTAAATGAGATTCCAGTAATTAACAATTATTTAGTTCCTGATGAATTTAAGTTAACTAATATTACTGTCACGAGGGACATGGTTATTAAACAGATAGACAAACTGAAACAAAATAAGTCCCCGGGACCCGATGAGTTGTTTTCAAGGGTACTTAAGGAATGCAAGATGGAGCTTAGTCAGCCATTAACGAGTGTATTCAATGCGTCCATCCTTACCAGTGTTGTGCCAGAGATGTGGAAGATGGCTAATGTGGTTCCTATATTCAAATCAGGGGATAAGTCCACTCCTTCAAATTACCGTCCAATAAGCCTGACATCTATAGTGGGAAAGTTATTAGAATCAATTATAGCTGACATTATCAGAAGTCACCTTGAAGAACATAACTTGATAAATGAATCTCAGCATGGATTCACGAGAGGTCGTTCCTGCCTGACAAACTTACTGACGTTCTTCAATAGAACATTTGAGGCAGTTGACAGTGATAAGGAATATGATATTGTTTATTTGGATTTTAGTAAAGCCTTCGACAGAGTACCTCACAAGAGACTCTTAAGAAAAGTGGCAGCTCATGGTATAGGAGGTAAAGTTCTAGCATGGATTGAGGCATGGCTTACCAATAGAAAGCAGAGAGTTACCATTAATGGAGTGAAATCTGAATGGGGATTAGTCACTAGTGGCGTTCCACAAGGATCAGTTTTGGGCCCTCTCTTGTTCATAATTTACATTAATGACCTTGATGAAGGGATTACTAGTGACATGAGTAAGTTTGCTGATGATACAAAGATAGGCCGTATAATTCACTCTGAGGAGGATATCAATGAACTCCAGGACGATTTGAACATATTAATGTCTTGGTCTGAGAAATGGCAGATGAAGTTTAATGTGGATAAGTGTAAGGTACTTGCCCTTGGTAATGAAAATAACCCTCGAAGCTATAATCTAGGTGAAGTAGAGCTTGGTCATACAGAATGTGAAAAAGACTTGGGAGTCATGGTAAGCAGAAATCTAAAGCCAAGACAGCAGTGCCTCAGTGTGCGCAACAAGGCCAACAGATTACTTGGATTTATCTCAAGAAGTATAAGTAACAGAAGTCCAAAAGTTATTTTACAGCTCTATACATCACTAGTGAGGCCTCATTTAGATTATGCTGCTCAGTTTTGGTCCCCTTACTACAGGATGGACATAGACTCATTAGAGAACATACAGAGAAGAATGACTAAAATGATTTACTGTGTAAGGAACCTCCCGTATGAAGATAGACTTAAAGCCTTAAATCTCCACTCTCTCGAGAGGCGTAGAATGAGGGGAGATATCATTGAAGTGTATAAGTGGATGACGGGCATAAATAAGGGAGACATTAATAAAGTACTGAGGGTGTCGAACCAGGTAAGAACCAGGAATAATGGATTTAAGTTGGATAAATTTAGATTTAGAAAGGACATAGGTAAGTACTGGTTTTCTAACAGAGTTGTAGATGCGTGGAACAGTCTTCCCAGTGGGGTGATAGAGGCTAGGACCTTGGGTAGCTTTAAGAAGAGACTGGACAAATATATGAGTGGGAGGGGCTGGATTTGATTGGTGTTGGGGGGTGCGGAAGTTGTTTCTTGAGTAGCTTTAGGTAGATGTCGCTTTGATAAGGACTTGCCTCGTATGGGCCAGTAGGCCTTCTGCAGTGTTCCTACATTCTTATGTTCTTATGTTCTTTACTAAAATCCAAATAAACAATATCATATTCCTTATCACTGTCAACTGCCTCAAATGTTCTATTGAAGAACGTCAGTAAGTTTGTCAGGCAGGAACGACCTCTCGTGAATCCATGCTGAGATTCATTTATCAAGTTATGCTCTTCAAGGTGACTTCTGATAATGTCAGCTATAATTGATTCTAATAACTTGCCCACTATAGATGTCAGGCTTATTGGACGGTAATTTGAAGGAGTGGACTTATCCCCTGATTTGAATATAGGAACCACATTAGCCATCTTCCACATCTCTGGCACAACACTGGTAAGGATGGACGCATTGAATACACTCGTTAATGGCTGACTAAGCTCCATCTTGCATTCCTTAAGTACCCTTGAAAACAACTCATCGGGTCCCGGGGACTTATTTTGTTTCAGTTTGTCTATCTGTTTAATAACCATGTCCCTCGTGACAGTAATATTAGTTAACTTAAATTCATCAGGAACTAAATAATTGTTAATTACTGGTATCTCATTTACATCTTCCTGTGTAAAAACTGACAAAAAATAGTCATTAAATAAGGAACACATTTCCAGTTCATTATCCGTCAGCTGTCCATTCCCAGATTTCAGAGGTCCTACTTTTTCCTTCACCTTCGTCCTATACACTTGAAAGAACCCCTTTTGATTAGTCTTTGATTCATTAGCAACTCTAATTTCATAGTCACGTTTAGCCTTTCTAATCGCCTTTTTTACTTCTCTTTTAAGCTGAACATATTGGTCAGTAAGGTTAACCTCTCCTCTTCTGATGCGCCTATAAATTCCCCTTTTCTCCCCTAATAGATGCTTTAGCCTCCTGTTAACCCATTTGGGATCGTTATTATTAGACCTAATTTCTCTCTGGGGAATGTATATACTCTGGGCACTGTGTACATTATTAAGAAAACAATCATAAAAGCAGATCCCTTCATATTCATAAGTATGATTATCGACAATAAAATCATTAGCTAGATAACCCCAATCAAGATTAGACAGATGTTCCCTAAGTCCATTATAATCGGCAGAACGAAAATCGGGGATTTTTACTGTATTATCATTATTCTTGCATTCCCAATTAATGCTAAAGGTGATGGATTTGTGATCACTTGCGCCAAGCTCTTCAGTGATCTCCAGATTATTCACGAGTGTTTCCTTATTTGACAAGACTAGGTCTAGCAAATTATTACCCCTGGTAGGTTCAGTTACACTCTGTTTCAGAAAACAGTCCTGAACTGTTTCCATGAAGTCACTGGACTCTAGATTACCTGTCAAAGAATTCCAGTCAATTTGGCTAAAGTTAAAGTCCCCTACTATGACTACGTTACTGTGTCCAGAAGCCCTAACAATTTCGTCCCAAAGAAGTCTCCCTCTATCGTGATCCAAGCCTGGAGGTCGGTATATTACACCTAGAATTAGTTTTTCTTGACCCTCCACGAACTCTACCCAAACAGACTCTGTTACTGCTCCATCTATTTTTATACCTGTTTTTATGCAACAATTAATATTTTCTCGAACATACAATGCAACTCCTCCCCCCTTCCCATTACATCTATCCACATTGAATAACTTAAATCCCTGAATATTACACTCAGCAGTCATATCCCGACTCTTTAAATCATACCACGTTTCAGTTAATGCAATGATATCAAAGTTCCCAGCACATGCTACCAAACGTAGTTCATTAATTTTATTTCTTGCACTTCGACTGTTAGCATAAAATACCATCATATGTTTTTTCTTCTGCACATTTTTCCTATTCATCTTTGTTTTTACACAATTTCTGAAATTATCATTACCCAGAGTTACTCCATGACAGTTACTATTAAGATTCTTAATATCAGAGCATAAGTCAAAATATCCATACTCATTATTAATCATTTCAAGACCCATACCTCTAACTAATCCTAGTTTAAAGTCCTAACAACCCCCTCAACTGAGTTAGCAAGAAAACCCACACCTGCCCTGTATAAGTGAACCCCATCCCTGGCATACATGTCATTTCGGCCATAGAAGTTGTCCCAGTTGTCAATGAATGGTACTGCATTATCCTTACAGTGTTTATCCAGCCAACAATTAATACCAATTGCTCTGGACAACCATTCATTACCAACACCTCTTCTTGGCAAAATGCCACATATAACAGGGCGCCCCCCCTTCTTCCTAATCATGTCTATAGCTGTCCTGAACTTTCTAACTAAATCCTCACTTCTACGCTTGCCTACATCATTGCCTCCAGCACTGAGGCAAATAATAGGATTGATCCCATTACCGTTCATGATGTTGTCAAGCCGGCTAACAATGTCCTCCATCCCAGCCCCAGGAAAGCATACCCTTTGTCTCCTACTCCTGTCCTTCAAGCAGAATGCCCTATCCATGTATCTAACCTGGCTATCCCCAACAACAACAATATTCTTACCTTCCTTGTTGTCGTTCGTCGTGACGATCCCAGTAGAAGACTCACATTCGTCGGGTAGCACCGAGAATGCGTTGGAGGTTTCCACGGGAGTTTCCACAGCAGTCTCTTTCTTCTTCATCGTTTCTGGCTTTCCATTCGTCTTCTTGATCGTCAACTTCATCGTCCCCTGCTGTCCAGCCACTGACCACGATCCCTTCTTGACCTGAGGACTCGAAACAGGAGGACTACTACGAATCCTCTTGTTTTCCTCGGTCAATCGCCGTATCTCTATCTTCGCTGCCCTCAATTCTTCCTTAAGTTGCTGGTAAAGTTGCTCGATGGAGGGCATCTTGGTTCAGTCCACGGGAGCAAACAAGACACTTCTTCACAGAGTTAAGTACAGGTCAGCACTCAAAGTACAGGTCACCACTCAAGAGCACACAAACAGGTCTTCACAGAGCTAAGTACACGTCACCACTGAAGAAAGTTAATAAATTAGTTAGATAAGACCGGCCTCTTGTGAATCCATGCTGAGTATCATTAATCAAGCTGTGCTTATCGAGATGGCTTCTTATAATCTCAGCTATAATTGACTCTAGTAATTTGCCTACAATTGAGGTCAGGCTTATTGGGCGGTAATTTGACGGTAACGACTTGTCCCTTGTTTTAAAAATAGGAATTACATTAGCCATCTTCCACATATCAGACACTGCACCTGTTTGAAGAGATAAATTAAAAATATTAGTTAATGGTTCACAGACTTCCATTTTGCATTCCTTTAGGACCCTTGAAAAAACCTCATCAGGACCCGGTGACTTATTTTGCTTTAGTCTGTCTATCTGCTTCACAACCATTTCACTAGTGACTGTGATGTTACATAATTTATCTTCTTCTGATCCACTATAAAAATTAATTACCGGAATATTATTAGTGTCTTCCTGTGTAAAAACCGAGAGAAAATAATTATTTAAAATCGAGCACATTTCATTCTCTTTGTCAGTAAGATGCCCATAGTTATTTTTAAAGGGACCTATCTTATCTCTGACTTTTGTTCTATAGACCTGGAAAAAACTTTTTGGGTTAGTTTTAGAATCCCTAGCAACTTTAATTTCAAAGTCCCTTTTAGCTTTTCTTATCCCCTTTTTAATGTCCCTCTTAATGTCAATATACTGATTCATAAGATGACCCTCGCCTCTTTTGATACGCCTATAAATTCCTTTCTTATGCCCTAGTAGATATTTCAGCCTATTATTCATCCATTTTGGGTCATTTCTATTTGATCTAATTTCCTTATAAGGGATAAATGTTCTTTGAGCAGCATGTATTGTGTTCAGAAAACTGTCATATTGATAGCTCTCTTCGTTACCCCAGTCAACAGATGATAAGTGTTCTCTAAGCCCATCGTAATCTGCTAGGCGAAAATCTGGGACTGTTACTGAGTTATCCCTACTATCATACTTCCATTCAATTCTACATGTAATTGATTTGTGGTCGCTGGCACCCAGTTCCTCTGAAACTTCTAAATTATTAACAAGGGATTCATTGTTTGCCAGAACTAAGTCAAGCAGGTTATTACCCCTTGTAGGTTCTGTCACAAACTGCTTCAAAAAACAATCCTGAACTACTTCTAAGAAATCGTAAGATTCTAAATTCCCAGTTAAGAAATTCCAATCAATATGACTAAAGTTAAAGTCTCCTAGAATTACTACATTATCGTGCCTTGTGGCCCTAACAATTTCCTCCCATAGTAGTCTCCCCTGGTCCCTATCTAAATTTGGGGGACGGTATATCACACCTAAAATTAATTTTTCATGCCCCTCTGAAAATTCTATCCAAACAGACTCTGTATGTGTTACTTCAGACTTAATACCTGTTTTTATGCAACAGTTCAAGCGATCTCGGACATACAATGCCACCCCACCCCCCTTCCCGACACTTCTATCTACTTGGAACAATTTAAAACCATGAATGTGACATTCTGCAGGCATGTCCCGACTTTTTGAATTAAACCACGTCTCAGTAATGGCAAATACATCTATGTTACCTGCACTAGCAACTAGTCTCAACTCGTCCATCTTATTCCTAGCACTGCGACTATTTGTGTAATAAATATTTAATGACCCTCCTATCTCTTTACCCTTCCTGCTCCTTTCTGTTATTCCACTAAACCTATTACTGTCATTGTCAATTAGTGCCACTGGCTTTCCAATATCCTCCTCATTTTGCCTATTACTAGTTCTCCTAGTACTCATGTTACTACCCTGCGACTTCACAGTTTTCCCGCCAAAACCCATACCACTAACTATTCCTAGTTTAAAGACCTAACAGCTCCCTCCACTGCGTTGGCCAGTGCTCCCACCCCACACCTAGATAAGTGAACCCCATCCCTGGCATACATGTTATTTCTGCCATAGAAGAGGTCCCAGTTGTCAATGAATGTTACCGCATTTTCCTTACAGTATTTGTCCAGCCAGCAATTGACACCAATTGCTCTGGACAACCATTCATTTCCAACTCCTCTCCTTGGCAAAATGCCACATATGACAGGTTTGCCACCCTTCTTCCTAATTATCTCTATTGCTGACCTATACCTGCTAATCAGGTCCTCACTCCTACGTCTGCCAACATCGTTGCCTCCAGCACTGAGACAGATAATAGGATTGCTCCCATTACCTCTCATGATGTCATCCAGACGGCTAACAATATCCTTCATCCCAGCCCCAGGAAAACATACTCTCTGCCTCCTACTCCTATCCTTCAAACAGAATGCCCTATCCATGTACCTAATCTGGCTATCCCCAACAACAACAATGTTTTTACCTTCCTTGGCGTCGTCCGTCGTGATGCTCCGAGTAGTCGACTCACATTCGCCAGGTAGCATTACACCACTTGTAGAATTCGTAAACACCACTTGTAGAATTCGTTACACCACTTGTAGAATTCGTTACACCACTTGTAGAATTCGTTACACCACTTGTAGAATTCGTGTAACATTTGTTCAATGTTGAAGTAGGTCGTGCCCAAGAATTAGGCAAGCGAAGAATTCCCAAGTATTAAGATCCCAAGAAGTTGCAGTGTCTGACAGGTTTGTAGACACTGCAACTTCTTGGGATCTTAATACTTGGGAATTCTTCGCTTGCCTAATTCTTGGACACGACCTACTTCAACATTGAACAAATGTTACACGACCTATGACTTCTGCACCTCTCCTGCCAACGGTTTATAAGCTCCTTCTCAGCACGTATGCCGTATTCTACTCAAGATTGATGGACTGACCACATCGACTCAAGGATGAGGGACTGATTACCTCATTCTCCTCCTGTTCTTCAAGATTCTCCTTTGTATGGACTGATGAAGCCACTGTGTGGCGAAACGTTTCCTCAATAAAGATACCCAAGAGTTGCACATGTGTCTAATTTATCATCAGGAAGGTCACAACTCTTCTCACAGAGCAGCTGTACAGGCAGCAGCTTCCGCCCAGCAGCACAAAATGAACGAATCCAGGAGTAGTCCGTGAAGAGTGTGGGATCTTGTGACATGGTTGTTAATATCCGTCTCCTTAGTGGGGTACCTTGCTGCCGGTGCAGAATCGTGGCCACTTTGCAGGCGTTTATGTATCTTACTCTGTCACCCAAGGAAGGAAGCCGGGCCTCAGATCTGAGACATACTGTGTTGGTCCAGATGGGGGCACCAAGCATAGTTCTTATCGCCTGGTTTTGTACGACCTCCACCCTTTGCCTGCTCTGCGGGAAGAGATGAGCTGTGCAAGAAAGGTATAAAATGCCGACAGTCTTCTTGTCTTTGCTCCAGATTCTCCACCACCACGATGCTGTGAACACTAACTCCAAGGCCGAGGGACTGATTACCTCATCTTTTGTATATAGTTCTACTGTCTTCCTATTATGTCCTAGAATCTGTATTGATAAAGCCACTGGATGGCGAAACGTCTACTACAATAAAGATATCCAGATGTTGCACATGTGTCTTAACTTTCAAGAGATGAGCTAAAGCCGGTGCACCGTAGTCAATGAGCGAGCGAATAGCTTGTATATAGTACAAGCGAAGTACATCTTTGCTTGCCCCTGCACGGTGTCTCGTCATGGCTCTCATGGCGTTGAGTCTGAGTAGAGCACGTGACCTGACATACTCGGCCTGTTTCTGAAAGGTCAGCTTTTTATCAATGTAGATTCCCAAGTACAGGTAGGAGCCTGTCCACTCAAGTTCTATATCCTGAATACGTAATCTATTCACAGGATCTGGTCCCTTGAACATCATTGCAAGAGATTTCTCGGCTGAGATCTTGAGGCCTAGTTCCTTGCAAGACTGCGTAATTAGGTCCAAAGCTCTCTGAGTCTGTCGTTCTAAATTGCCTTTCCCATTCACTACTAGTGCAAGATCATCAGCATAGCTGAGGAGCTGTGTACCACTATAAAAGGGAAGGCTCACAAGTTCCTGCATGAGGATGTTAAACAGGGTAGGACTGAGCACACCTCCTTGTGGCGTACCGTTTTCCAGGGTTTTAAAGGAAGAGTAGTGTCCCTGAAAGCTGACACAGGCTGCCTGCCCCTAAGGTAGGACTCTATCCAGGCCAGGAGGCGTCCTTTGATTCCCTTCCGAGCTAGTATTGCCAGAATTGCTGTGGGGCTGGCTAGCTCAAATGCCTTCTCAAGGTCGAGGTAAACGACGATACTAGGTTTTTTGTTGCTATCAGCAATCTGGCTTAGTAGAGTGGTTATGCACTCTGCTGTTCCCACTCCTTTGGCGAAGCCAAATATGTGATGATGAGAGGGTCCAAGTTTCCATAGGAGGCGGTTTAACACCATCCTCTCAGCATTCTTGGCTAAGCAGCTGGTCAGCGATATGGGTCTCATACTGCCTGGGTCCTTGGGCTTTGGAATTGGTACGATTGTAGCTTTCTTCCAAGCTGCTGGGAGTGTCCTGGCCCTCCACGACTTGTTAATGACGTCTAGTATGGCCTCCGATCCACTCTGCCCAGCCCGTGCAATCATGGAGTACGTCACACCATCGATGCCCGGGGCAGTGTCACCTGTGTTCTTAATGGCACGTCGGAGTTCCAAGTCCGTGAGGTCTACATCAGTCACATCTTCCGATTCACATGCAGCTTGTATCGTTAGCTGGCGCTGTGGCAGAAGATCCGTCTGTATATTCCGGATGTCCTGTGGGAGCTGAGTGGAGGCTCCCCTGGAAGTGAAAAGCTCCACTAGTTTCTCTGCTTCCTGGGATGGGTTCGGGTGTGCTGGTGGCCTCGGCTTGCTCTTGCCAGTTGCTATGTTGAGCTTGCCCCATATCTCAGATAAGGTGGTGTGATGCCCGAATGTTGAGCACCACTCCAGCCATTTCTCAGTTTTTACTCTGAGAGAGATTCTGCGGGCATGCTGCACAATGGCTCTCAGAGTATTCCTGTTCTCTGCCGTAGGGTTACGCCTGTATAGCTTCCTAAAAGAGTTGATGCGGTGATTCTGCTCTCGCACCTCGTCGTTGTAGAACCACCAGTCTCTTTTGTGAGTGCGTCCTGCGGACTTCTTTGGAATTGCGCACTCTGCTGCCTGGATGAGAACAGTGATTAGCTCCTGTTCAGCCTTATCACAGTCTTCAGATAGAGAGTATGTGGACCACCAGTCATGAAGATAATCCTGGAACACCTTCCAGTTGGCCCTCTTTACGTCCCATCTAGGAGGTAGCACAACTGTGGGAGGCCTGTTGATGTTGAAGGTGGTGATCACTGCAAAGTGGTCACTGACAAGGTGAGGATGAGTTTCCCATGTGGCTCCTGCTGCGAGTTGTCTTGACCCAAAGGTAAGGTCGAGGCAGCCACCCAACAGGTGTGTGGGGTCTCCATTGTTTAGCAACTTTACCTCTGGAATATCGTGTAGGAGCATTGCTATATGTCTGCCAGCAGCATTGGTTGCTGAGTGTGAGTGCAGAATAGGGTGATGTGCGTTGAAATCTCCACCCACAATAATACACTCAGTGCGTGCTAGTGCGAGGAGCTCTGCAATGTCGAGGGTGTGTCTTGGGTTCTTGTAGATGTTATAGATGGTAATGGGCGCCCCAGGTATGTGCACAAGGATGGTCTGTACCTCGACATCCTCCCCACAGTCCACAGGGTTGGCTATAACTTGACTCAAGAAATCGTAATGAGACGATTGCAAATAAACCATACCCCCGGCCGGGATTGAACCCGCGGTCATAGAGTCTCAAAACTCCAGCCCGTCGCGTTAGCCACTAGACCAGCTAGCCACAATAAGATTCATCCAACTAGGTATATTTCTACACTATAGGAAAGTTAGCACAGGCACCTCTGTGACCACAAATGCAAGTTTTTACAGACGAATCTCCAGCTAGCGTGGCCGTGACGAACTCTAGCTCAAGTCCCTTCACTGCCGTCAACATGACTCAAGAAATCGTAATGACACGATTGCAAATAAACCATACCCCCGGCCGGGATTGAACCCGCGGTCATAGAGTCTCAAAACTCCAGCCCGTCGCGTTAGCCACTAGACCAGCTAGCCACAATAAGATTCATCCAACTAGGTATATTTCTACACCATAGGAAAGTTAGCACAGGCACCTCTGTGACCACAAATGCAAGTTTTTACAGACGAATCTCCAGGTCTAGCTGGTCTAGTGGCTAACGCGACGGGCTGGAGTTTTGAGACTCTATGACCGCGGGTTCAATCCCGGCCGGGGGTATGGTTTTGTTGGCTATAACCTCGTGAGGTATTGTATTGGATACAAATACAGCTGTGCCTCTGCAGTGAATGCCCGGGTCCATGTGCCGAAAATACCCAGCAAAACCGGGTAGTCTTGGGCACATAGTCGGGACAGTCAGAGTTTCTTGTAGCAAGACGATGTCAACCCGATCCCGAATTACTGCCTCCAGCAAGAGGTGCTGTTTGCCCCTCAAGCCCTGAATGTTCCATTGTAGGACCTTGAGGGTGTGATTTGGTACCGAAGTTATTCCATCGCTGTTGTTTCCTGAGCTGGAGACTGAGTCCTGCCCGCTCTGAGAACCTGCAAATTCATGGCATCCACTGTCTCCTCTTCGGTCAGAAAGCACACTCTCAGGAGAGTACTGACCATCTGCCGGAATGCGCTCTGTTGTTCCGTGGAGTTGATTGTTTTGCAAATAAGATCCGTGAACACCTTGATGAGTGCTACGAGATCCTCCCTGGTGAGGACCTGCTTTGGAGATGGATTCGAAACAGTGGATATTATCTGGGCTGCTGTGGTCTATAGGGACTGCTGAGGGTTGGATTTCTTTATTGTATGCACCGTGGTCTGTTGCTGTATACCAGGCTGAGTAGCCGGGATCTGCTGGTGAGGTGCCAGTTGAGTCTGCAAAGCGCCTGTGCCGGGTAAGGAGTGCCTGCGTTGTCGTGCTATGGCCGGTGGGGGCTCGTTTAGTGCAGCCTGCTGATCGCATTGACCCGATGCACCCTGTTGACGCCTCCTGTTCCTCTTGTTTCTGTTTCTTCGTTGAGGTAGGGGTGCAGGAGGTTCTTGACCTTGACGCCTGGTTGAGGCTTCTAGGGTTGGAAATTCCTGGGCATTGACTTGGTTTAGCTGCTGAGAGATCTGCGGTATGGCAGGGTTCTCTGCATCCATCGTTTGATGATCCGTCATAGCCTGTTGCCGAGTTTTTGGCGTCTTCCAGACTTCTTGAATTCTGGCGAGCCTCTCGGGGCATCGAGGATTCCAGGCATGGTGTTTCTGCCTGCAGTTCGGGCATTGTGGAGTGGGTGGCGATGCATTTTTCAGCTTGGTGATGCATTCCTCGGTAGGGTGGTGCTGGCTGCAGACACCGCAGATTACTCTGTTCGGACAGAGTGCACCCAGGTGTCCATAACGCTGACACTTGAAACAGCGAACTGGTTCTGTTGTGAAGGTCCTGACATCGTACCTGCCCCAAGAACCGAGGTCCAGCTGGGATGGCAGTGGTCCTACATGCTGAATGAGAACCTGTCGGGTTGGTGCGTTGCCTGCCGTCTTTGCCTTGAGACGTTGAGCTGACACCACACTGGGGTGAGCTGCTACTGCCTCGATGGGCATCATCAGCGGGTATCGCATCACTACACCCTTGGTGATCTTCTGCCCAGAGTCCAGTTCCTCCAGGGTGAATGAGCGATCTGTCTCCATGACTCTCTTCAAGGGGGTATACATTTCCTTGTTGAGAGGAGTCAATATTGGTTCTCCCCTCAAGTTGAACCATATCTTGAACTTCAGGTTGTGTCGTGATTCCAGGTATGAAACAACCCCATAGTGGGTTCTGTGGTCCCCGTAAGACTTCACCTTGAATTTGCCAGGTCGGTTGAGCTGGTTTGCCTGCTCCTTGGACGGACGGTGCTTCTTCTTCTTGTCCACAGTGTTCCATCCCTCTTGGTTTTCGTGGGGTGCGGTGTTTATTTCCGCACCTGTTTCTATTGTCGCTGGCTCCATGGTTGGGACTGTCAGTTCTGCTACAATGTGAGCAGGATCTTCCTCTTCCTCTCGCAACTTCTTCGCTAGAATTTCGCCCCAAATTTCCAAATCTGAGTCCTCCGTCGTGTTCATGGAGCATCGTGGCCTCTTCTTTTCGGCAGAAGCCATGTGCCTATCTTGTGATAAGGTAGTGAACTCCGTGAACTGAGAGTGTGTCAATGGATTGTCGTAATACGAGTCTTCTTTCCTAATACCATGAAGATGAAGTGTCAGGATGGAGCCTTTTATAGCGCCAAGAGGTGAGACGTAGGCCACTAGGAGAGGTAAGAACTCAGATGTTGAGAGGTCAGGTCCCTCTCAAATCCAGCCGCTCTCACTAGTGGAGGTTGTCGAAGTTGATTGCAGGTCTGTACCAAGATACCCTTGTGTTGCAGTGTCTGACAGATTGAACATTAAAATGGTATAAAATACCGACAGGTTGTTAGGTAAGACACATATGCAACAGTTAGGTATCTTTATTTCGAAACGTTTCGCCTACACAGTAGGCTTCTTCAGTCGAGAACAGAAAAGTTGATAGAAGCAGAAGATACTTGAAGACGATGTAATCAGTCCATCACCCTTAAAGTTTTGAGGTGGTCAGTCCCTCAGTCTGGAGAAGAGCATTGTTCCATAGTATGAAACAATATGGAGAAGAAGTGACAGGATGGGGCTTTTTATAGCGCCAAGAGGTGAGACATAGGTCACAAGGGTATCTGCAACACAAGGGTATCTTGGAACAGACCTGCAATCAACTTCGACAACCTCCACTAGTGAGAACGGCTGGATTTGAGAGGGACCTAACCTCCCAACATCTGAGTTCTTACCTCTTCTAGTGACCTATGTCTCACCTCTTGGCGCTATAAAAAGCTCCATCCTGTCACTTCATCTCCATATTGTTTCATACTATGGAACAATGCTCTTCTCCAGATTGAGGGACTGACCACCTCAAAACTTTAAGGGTGATGGACTGATTACATCGTCTTCAAGTATCTTCTGCATCTATCAACTTTTCTGTTCTCGACTGAAGAAGCCTACTGTGTAGGCGAAACGTTTCGAAATAAAGATACCTAACTGTTGCATATGTGTCTTACCTAACAACCTGTCGGTATTTTATACCATTTTAATGTTCAAACCAATACTTTCCTATGTCCTTTCTAAATCTAAGCTTATCTAATTTAAATCCATTACTGCGGGTTCTCTCTTGGAGAGATATCCTCAAGACCTTGTTAATATCCCCTTTATTAATACCTATCTTCCACTTATACACTTCGATCAGGTCTCCCCTCATTCTTCGTCTAACAAGTGAATGTAACTTAAGAGTTTTTAATCTTTCTTCATAAGGAAGATTTCTAATGCTATGTATTAATTTAGTCATCCTACGCTGAATGTTTTCTAACGAATTTATGTCCATTCTGTAATATGGAAACCAGGATTGAGCTGCATAATCTAGGTGAGGCCTTACTAATGATGTATAAAGCTGCAGTATGACCTCTGGACTTCTGTTGTTTACACTTCTTGATATAAATCCCAGTAATCTATTTGCCTTATTACGTACGCTTAGGCATTGCTGTCTTGGTTTAAGGTTGCTGCTTACCATAACCCCCAAGTCCTTTTCGCAATCTGTATGGCTAAGTTCTACATTATTTAACTTGTAAGTGCTAGGGTTATGGACACTCCCGAGCTTCAGAACCTTGCATTTATCTACATTGAACTGCATCTGCCACTTTTCTGACCAAGAGTGGAGTTTGTCTAAATTCTCCTGAAGTTCCCTAACATCTACGTTTGAATCAATTATCCTACCTATCTTCGTGTCATCGGCGAATTTGCTCATATCACTAGTAATTCCTTCATCAAGATCATTGATATATATTATAAACAACAACGGGCCCAAGACTGATCCCTGTGGTACGCCACTTTTTACTGATCCTCACTCGGATTTAACCCCATTTATGGACACTCTCTGCTTCCTGTCTGTGAGCCATGATTCGATCCACGAGAGCACTCTTCCCCCAATGCCATGAGCTGCTACTTTCTTCAACAGTCTTTGGTGCGGAACTCTATCAAATGCCTTACTAAAATCTAAGTAAATAATATCAAACTCTTTATCGTGGTCAACAGCCTCAAAAGCTTTACTGAAGAAAGTTAATAAATTAGTTAGACAAGACCGGCCTCTTGTGAATCCATGCTGAGTATCATTAATCAAGCTATGCTTATCGAGATGGCTTCTTATAATTTGAGCTATAATTGACTCTAGTAATTTGCCTACAATTGAGGTCAGGCTTATTGGGCGGTAATTTGACGGTAACGACTTGTCCCTTGTTTTAAAAATAGGAATTACATTAGCCATCTTCCACATATCATACACTACACCTGTTTGAAGAGATAAATTAAAAAATGTTAGTTAATGGTTCACAGACTTCCATTTTGCATTCCTTTAGAACCCTTGAAAAAACCTCATCAGGACCCGGTGACTTATTTTGCTTCAGTCTGTCTATCTGCTTCACAACCATTTCACTAGTGACTGTGATGTTACATAATTTATCTTCTTCTGGTCCACTATAAAAATTAATTACTGGAATATTATTAGTGTCTTCCTGTGTAAAAACCGAGAGAAAATAATTATTTAAAATCGAGCACATTTCATTCTCTTTGTCAGTAAGATGCCCATAGTTATTTTTAAGGGGACCTATCTTATCTCTGACTTTTGTTCTATAGACCTGGAAAAAACTTTTTGGGTTAGTTTTAGAATCCCTAGCAACTTTAATTTCATAGTCCCTTTTAGCTTTTCTTATCCCCTTTTTAATGTCCCTCTTAATGTCAATACACTGATTCATAAGATGACCCTCGCCTCTTTTGATACGCCTATAAATTCCTTTTTTATGCCCTAGTAGATATTTCAGCCTATTATTCATCCATTTTGGGTCATTTCTATTTGATCTAATTTCTTTATAAGGGATAAGCGTTCTTTGAGCAGCATGTATTGTGTTCAGAAAACTGTCATATTGATAGCTCTCTTCGTTACCCCAGTCAACAGATGATAAGTGTTCTCTAAGCCCATCGTAATCTGCTAAGCGAAAATCTGGGACTGTTACTGAGTTATCCCTACTATCATACTTCCATTCAATTCTAAATGTAATTGATTTGTGGTCGCTAGCACCCAGTTCCTCTGAAACTTCTAAATTATTAACAAGGGATTCATTGTTTGCCAGAACTAAGTCAAGCAGGTTATTACCCCTTGTAGGTTCTGTCACAAACTGCTTCAAAAAACAATCCTGAACTACTTCTAAGAAGTCGTGTGATTCTAAATTCCCAGTCAAGAAATTCCAATCAATATGACTAAAGTTAAAGTCTCCTAGAATTACTACATTATCGTGCCTTGTGGCCCTAACAATTTCCTCCCATAGTAGTCTTCCCTGGTCCCTATCTAAATTTGGGGGACGGTATATCACACCTAAAGTTAATTTTTTCATGCCCCTCTGAAAATTCAATCCAAACAGACTCTGTATGTGTTACTTCAGACTTAATACCCGTTTTTATGCAACAGTTCAAGCGATCTCGGACATACAATGCCACCCCACCCCCTTTCCCGATACTTCTATCTACTTGGAACAATTTAAAACCCTGAATGTGACATTCTGCAGGCATGTCCCGACTTATTGAATTAAACCACGTCTCAGTAATGGCAAATACATCTATGTTACCTGCACTAGCAACTAGTCTCAACTCGTCCATCTTATTCCTAGCACTGCGACTATTTGTTGGGACGAAATTGTTAGGGCTTCTGGACACAGTAACATAGTCATAGTAGGGGACTTTAACTTTAGCCAAATTGACTGGAATTCTTTGACAGGTAATCTAGAGTCCAGTGACTTCATGGAAACAGTTCAGGACTGTTTTCTGAAACAGAGTGTAACTGTGCCTACCAGGGGTAATAATTTGCTAGACCTAGTCTTGTCAAATAAGGAAACACTCGTGAATAATCTGGTGATCACTGAAGAGCTTGGCGCAAGTGATCACAAATCCATCACTTTTAGCATTAATTGGGAATGCAAGAATAACGAAAATACAGTAAAAATCCCTGATTTTCGTTCTGCCGATTATAATGGACTTAGGGAACATCTGTCTAATCTTGATAGGGGTTATCTAGCTAATGTTTTTATTGACGATAATCATACTTATGAATATGAAGGGATCTGCTTTTATGATTGTTTTCTTAATAATGTACACAGTGCCCAGAGTATATACATTCCCCAGAGAGAAATTAGGTCTAATAATAACGATCCCAAAGGAGGCTAAAGCATCTATTAGGGGAGAAAAGGGGAATTTATAGGCGCATCAGAAGAGTAGAGGTTAACCTTACTGACCAATATGTTCAGCTTAAAAGAGAAGTAAAAAAGGCGATTAGAAAGGCTAAACGTGACTATGAAATTAGAGTTGCTAATGAATCAAAGACTAATCCAAAGGGGTTCTTTCAAGTGTATAGGACGAAGGTGAAGGAAAAAGTAGGACCTCTGAAATCTGGGAATGGACAGCTGACGGATAATGAACTGGAAATGTGTTAGGTAAGACACATATGCAACAGTTAGGTATCTTTATTTCGAAATGTTTCGCCTACACCGTAGGCTTCTTCAGTCGAGTACAGAAAAGTTGATAGAAGCAGAAGATACTTGAAGACGATGTAATCAGTCCATCACCCTTAAAGTTTTGAGGTGGTCAGTCCCTCAGTCTGGAGAAGAGCATTGTTCCATAGAATGAAACAATATGGAGATGAAGTGACAGGATGGAGCTTTATATAGCGCCAAGAGGTGAGACATAGGTCAGTAGAAGAGGTAGGAACTCAGATGTTGGGAGGTCAGGTCCCTCACAAATCCAGCCGTTCTCACTAGTAGAGGTTGTCGAAGTTGATTGTAGGTCTGTACCAAGATACCCTTGTGTTGCAGTGTCTGACAGATTGAACATTAAAATGGTATAAAATACCGACAGGTTGTTAGGTAAGACACATATGCAACAGTTAGGTATCTTTATTTCGAAACGTTTCGCCTTCACCGTAGGCTTCTTCCTGTCACTTCATCTCCATATTGTTTCATTCTATGGAACAATGCTCTTCTCCAGACTGAGGGACTGACCACCTCAAAACTTTAAGGGTGATGGACTGATTACATCGTCTTCAAGTATCTTCTGCTTCTATCAACTTTTCTGTACTCGACTGAAGAAGCCTACGGTGTAGGCGAAACGTTTCGAAATAAAGATACCTAACTGTTGCATATGTGTCTTACATAACAACCTGTCGGTATTTTATACCATTTTAATGTTCAACTGGAAATGTGTTCCTTATTTAATGACTATTTTTTGTCAGTTTTTACACAGGAAGATGTAAATGAGATTCCAGTAATTAACAATTATTTAGTTCCTGATGAATATAAGTTAACTAATATTACTGTCACGAGGGACATGGTTGTTAAACAGATAGACAAACTGAAACAAAATAAGTCCCCGGGACCCGACGAGTTGTTTTCAAGGGTACTTAAGGAATGCAAGATGGAGCTTAGTCAGCCATTAACGAGTGTATTCAATGCGTCCATCCTTACCAGTGTTGTGGCAGAGTTGTGGAAGATGGCTAATGTGGTTCCTATATTCAAATCAGGGGATAAGTCCATTCCTTCAAATTACCGTCCAATAAGCCTGACATCTATAGTGGGCAAGTTATTAGAATCAATTATAGCTGACATTATAAGAAGTCACCTTGAAGAGCATAACTTGATAAATGAATCTCAGCATGGATTCACGAGAGGTCGTTCCTGCCTGACAAAATCCTGCCTTACTAAAATCTAAGTAAACAATATCAAATTCTTTATCGTGGTCAACAGCCTCAAAAGCTTTACTGAAGAAAGTTAATAAATTAGTTATACAAGACCGGCCTCTTGTGAATCCATGCTGAGTATCATTAATCAAGCTATGCTTATCGAGATGGCTTCTTATAATCTCAGCTATAATTGACTCTAGCAACTTGCCTTCAATTGAGATCAGGCTTATTGGGCGGTAATTTGACGGTAACGACTTGTCCCCTGTTTTAAAAATAGGAATTACATTAGCCATCTTCCACATATCAGACACTACACCTGTTTGAAGAGATAAATTAAAAATATTAGTTAATGGTTCACAGACTTCCATTTTGCATTCCTTAAGAACCCTTGAAAAAAACCTCATCAGGACCCGGTGACTTATTTTGCTTCAGTCGGTCTATCTGCTTCACAACCATTTCACCAGTGACTGTGATGTTACATAATTTATCTTCTTCTGATCCACTATAAAAATTAATTACCGGAATATTATTAGTGTCTTCCTGTGTAAAAACCGAGAGAAAATAATTATTTAAAATCGAGCACATTTCATTCTCTTTGTCAGTAAGATGCCCATAGTTATTTTTAAGGGGACCTATCTTATCACTGACTTTTGTTCTATAGACCTGGAAAAAACTCGTCCCTCTTATTCCTAGCACTGCGACTATTTGTGTAATAAATACCTAAAGACCCTCCTCTCTCTTTACCCTTCCTGATCCTTTCTGTTATTCCACTAATCCTATTACTGTCCTTGTCAATTAGTGCCACTGGCTTTCCAATATCCACCTTATTTTGCCTATTACTAGTTCTCCTAGTACTCATATTACTACACTGGGACTTCACAGTTTTCCCGCCAAAACCCATACCACTAACTATTCCTAGTTTAAAGTCCTAACAGCTCCCTCCACTGCGTTGGCCAGTGCTCCCACCCCACACCTAGATAAGTGAACCCCATCCCTGGCATACATGTCATTTCTGCCATAGAAGAGGTCCCAGTTGTCAATGAATGTTACCGCATTTTCCTTACAGTATTTGTCCAGCCAGCAATTGACACCAATTGCTCTGGACAACCATTCATTTCCAACTCCTCTCCTTGGCAAAATGCCACATATGACAGGTTTCCCACCCTTCCTCCCAATTATCTCTATTGCTGACCTATACCTGCTAATCAGGTTCTCACTCCTACATCTGCCAACATCGTTGCCTCCAGCACTGAGACAGATAATAGGATTGCTCCCATTACCTCTCATGATGTCATCCAGACGGCTAACAATATCCTTCATCCCAGCCCCAGGAAAACACACTCTCTGCCTCCTACTCCTATCCTTCAAGCAGAATGCCCTATCCATGTACCTAATCTGGCTATCCCCAACAACAACAATGTTTTTACCTTCCTTGGCGTCGTCCGTCGTGATGCTCCGAGTAGTCGACTCACATTCGCCAGGTAGCATTACACCACTTGTAGAATTCGTCAAGACGTTCTCGATGGTCTTCGTTGGGGTTTCTAGGGATGTCTTACTTACGTCTGCCAATGCTTCTTTGGTGCTCGTTGTGGCATTCCCAGTAGAACACTCACATTCGTCAGGTAGCACCGAGAATGAGTTGGAAGTTTCCACGGTAGTCTTCTGGTTTCTCGTTGTTTCTGCCTCTCCAACCGTTTTCTTGATCTTCAGCTTGGTTCCATGTTGCCCGGCCACTGACCAAGCTCCCCTCTTAACCTGGGGACTCACAACAGAAGGATTACTACGAATCCTCTTGTTCTCCTCCGTTAATCGCCGTATCTCCATCTTTGCAACTCTGAGCTCTTCTCTCAGCTGCTGGTAAAGTTGCTCAAGAGAGGGCATCCTGGTACAGATTCACAGAGAGCACACAAACAGGTCTTCACGAGCACACAAACATGTCTTCACATACAAGGCTATAAATTATTCCACACTGACAGGGTCAACAGGAAGGGTGGTGGAGTAGCGATGTAATGGCTTGATAAAGCTCCTGGAGAGCGAAACGTTCCCACAATAAATGTCACATTAGTTGCACTTGTGTCCTTTTACTTTACATATTGTCGGTAATTCTACCAACTTTATTGTATTGGACTGATGAAGCCACTGTGTGGCGAAACGTTTCCTGAATAAAGATTCCCATATGCTGCATAAGTGTCTCAATCTTCAACAGTACATGCTGTTCAAAGAGCGTTTGTCCCTTATAAGGAAATTAGATCAAATAGAAATGATCCAAAATGGATGAATAATAGGCTGAAATAACTACTAGGGCATAAGAAAGGAATTTATAGGCGTATCAAAAGAGGCGAGGGTCATCTTATGAATCAG
Source organism: Cherax quadricarinatus (assembly GCF_038502225.1). Taxonomy (NCBI): domain Eukaryota; kingdom Metazoa; phylum Arthropoda; class Malacostraca; order Decapoda; family Parastacidae; genus Cherax; species Cherax quadricarinatus. Next base: position 5,469,991 of record NC_091391.1, read on the forward strand.
TGTATTGACATTAAGAGGGACATTAAAAAGGGGATAAGAAAAGCTAAAAGGGACTATGAAATTAAAGTTGCTAGGGATTCTAAAACTAACCCAAAAAGTTTTTTCCAGGTCTATAGAACAAAAGTCAGAGATAAGATAGGTCCCCTTAAAAATAACTATGGGCATCTTACTGACAAAGAGAATGAAATGTGCTCGATTTTAAATAATTATTTTCTCTCGGTTTTTACACAGGAAGACACTAATAATATTCCGGTAATTAATTTTTATAGTGGATCAGAAGAAGATAAATTATGTAACATCACAGTCACTAGTGAAATGGTTGTGAAGCAGATAGACCGACTGAAGCAAAATAAGTCACCGGGTCCTGATGAGGTTTTTTCAAGGGTTCTTAAGAAATGCAAAATGGAAGTCTGTGAACCATTAACTAATATTTTTAATTTATCTCTTCAAACAGGTGTAGTGTCTGATATGTGGAAGATGGCTAATGTAATTCCTATTTTTAAAACAGGGGACAAGTCGTAACCGTCAAATTACCGTCCATCAATCAAGATTGATGGACTGAACACATCGACTCAAGGTTGAGGGACTGATTACCTCATTCTTCTCCTGTTCTTCAAGTTTCTCCTATGTATGGACTGATGAAGCCACTGTGTGGCGAAACGTTTCCTCAATAAAGATACCCAAGAGTTGCACATGTGTCTAATTTATCAACATGTCGGTTCTCTGAACCATTCATCTACAGGTTAACCTTACTGATCAATATGTTCAGCTTAAAAGAAAAGTAAAAAAGGCGATTAGAAAGGCTAAACGTGACTATGAAATTAGAGTTGCTAATGAATCAAAGACTAATCCAAAGGGGTTCTTTCAAGTGTATAGGACGAAGGTGAAGGAAAAAGTAGGACCTCTGAAATCTGGGAATGGACAGCTGACGGATAATGAACTGGAAATGTGTTCCTTATTTAGTGACTATTTTTTGTCAGTTTTTACACAGGAAGATGTAAATGAGATTCCAGTAATTAACAATTATTTAGTTCCTGATGAATTTAAGTTAACTAATATTACTGTCACGAGGGACATGGTTATTAAACAGATAGACAAACTGGAAATAAATGGTATCAAATACCGACACAGTGGAAATATAAACACATATGCAGTATAATGTGATCCTTTATTGACAACGTTTCACCCACACAGTGGGCTTTTACAAGTCACACACAGAAGAATCACCGAAGAATCCTGGAATCATCGCTTATCTCTATAACCAACAATTTCAACCAGAACAACGGCTTCTATAACATAGCTGAACCACTCGCCAAGAAACTTCTTCATCGCTATCCCACATAAGAACATAGAACACTGCAGAAGGTCTACTCACAACTTGTCCAATACCCCTGCCAAGCTACCCAAGACTCTATAACTCCACCCGGTAGATCATCAGATGCAGCATTCTCCACCTGACCTCAACATTCTGAACATGACTATAAATACTCCCGTACCTTCCACCCCAGGTAGATCCGTGTGTGACTTGAAAAAGCCCACTGTGTGGGTGAAACGTTGTCAATAAAGGATCACATTATACTGCATATGTGTTTATATTTCCAGATAGACAAACTGAAACAAAATAAGTCCCCGGGTCCCGATGAGTTGTTTTCCAGGGTACTTAAGGAATGCAAGATGGAGCTTAGTCAGCCATTAACGAGTGTATTCAATGCGTCCATCCTTACCGGTGTTGTGCCAGAGCTGTGGAAGATGGCTAATGTGGTTCCTATATTCAAATCAGGGGATAAGTCCACTCCTTCAAATTACCGTCCAATAAGCCTGACATCTATAGTGGGCAAGTTATTAGAATCAATTATAGCTGACATTATCAGAAGTCACCTTGAAGAGCATAACTTGATGAACATTAAAATGGTATAAAATACCGACAGGTTGTTAGGTAAGACACATATGCAACAGTTAGGTATCTTTATTATGAAACGTTTCGCCTACACAGTAGGCTTCTTCAGTCAAGTACAGAAAAGTTGATAGAAGCAGAAGATACTTGAAGACGATGTAATCAGTCCATCACCCTTAAAGTTTTGAGGTGGTCAGTCCCTCAGTCTGGAGAAAAGCATTGTTCCATAGTATGAAACAATATGGAGAAGAAGTGACAGGATGGAGCTTTTTATAGCGCCAAGAGGTGAGACGTAGGCCACTAGGAGAGGTAAGAACTCAGATGTTGAGAGGTCAGGTCCCTCTCAAATCCAGCCCCTCTCACTAGTGGAAGTTGTCGAAGTTGATTGCAGGTCTGTACCAAGATACCCTTGTGTTGCAACACAAGGGTATCTTGGTACAGACCTGCAGTTGACAGTGATAAGGAATATGATATAAGAACATAAGAACATAAGAAAGGAGGAACACTGCAGCAGGCCCGTTGGCCCATACTAGGCAGGTCCTTTACAATTCATCCCACTAACAAACATTTGACCAACCCAATTTTCAATAAATAAGCTCTGATGTGCAATTCCCACTCAAATCCAACCCCTCCCATTCATGTTGTTAGGTAAGACACATATGCAACAGTTAGGTATCTTTATTATGAAACGTTTCGCCTACACAGTAGGCTTCTTCAGTCGAGTACGGAAAAGTTGAAAGAAGCAGAAGATACTTGAAGACGATGTAATCAGTCCATCACCCTTAAAGTTTGAGGTGGTCAGTCCCTCAGTCTGGAGAAGAGCATTGTTCCATAGTATGAAACAATATGGAGATGAAGTGACAGGATGGAGCCTTATATATTGCCAAGAGGTGAGACGTAGGTCACTAGGAGAGGTAAGAACTCAGATGTTGAGAGGTCAGGTCCCTCTCAAATCCAGCCGCTCGACTGTACTCGACTGAAGAAGCCTACTGTGTAGGCGAAACGTTTCATAATAAAGATACCTAACTGTTGCATATGTGTCTTACCTAACAACCTGTCGGTATTTTATACCATTTTAATTGTTCAACCCTCCCATTCATGTATTTATCCAACCTAAATTTGAAACTACCCAAAGTCCTAGCCTCAATAACCTAACTAGGTAGACTGTTCCACTCATCTACTACCCTATTTCCAAACCAGTACTTTCCTATGTCCTTTCTAAATCTAAACTTATCTAATTTAAATCCATTACTGCGGGTTCTCTCTTGGAGAGATATCCTCAAGACCTTGTTAATATCCCCTTTATTAATACCTATCTTCCACTTATACACTTCGATCAGGTCTCCCCTCATTCTTCGTGTAACAAGTGAATGTAACTTAAGAGTCTTCAATCTTTCTTCATATGGAAGATTTCTAATGCTATGTATTAATTTAGTCATCCTACGCTGAATGTTTTCTAACGAATTTATGTCCATTCTGTAATATGGAGACCAGAATTGAGCTGCATAATCTAGGTGAGGCCTTACTAATGATGTATAAAGCTGCAGTATGACCTCTGGACTTCTGTTGCTTACACTTCTTGATATAAATCCCAGTAATCTATTTGCCTTACTTCGAACGCTTAGGCATTGCTGTCTTGGTTTAAGGTTGCTGCTTACCATAACCCCCAAGTCCTTTTCGCAATCTGTATGGCTAAGTTCCACATTATTTAACTTATAAGTGCTAGGGTTATGGACACTCCCGAGCTTCAGAACCTTGCATTTATCTACATTGAACTGCATCTGCCACTTTTCTGACCAAAAGTAGAGTTTGTCTAAATCCTCCTGAAGTTCCCTAACATCTACGTTTGAATCAATTATCCTACCTATCTTTGTGTCATCGGCGAATTTGCTCATATCACTAGTAATTCCCTCATCAAGATCATTGATATATATTATAAACAACAACGGGCCCAAGACTGATCCCTGTGGAACGCCACTTGTTACTGATCCCCACTCGGATTTAACCCCATTGATGGACACTCTCTGCTTCCTGTCTGTGAGCCATGACTCGATCCACGAGAGCACCCTTCCCCCAATGCCATGAGCTGCTACTTTCTTCAACAGTCTTTGGTGTGGAACTCTATCAAATGCCTTACTAAAATCTATGTAAACAATATCAAATTCTTTATCGTGGTCAACAGCCTCAAAAGCTTTACTGAAGAAAGTTAATAAATTAGTTATACAAGACCGGCCTCTTGTGAATCCATGCTGAGTATCATTAATCAAGCTATGCTTATCGAGATGGCTTCTTATAATCTCAGCTATAATTGACTCTAGCAAATTGCCTTCAATTGAGGTCAGGGTTATTGGGCGGTAATTTGACGGTAACGACTTGTCCCCTGTTTTAAAAATAGGAATTACATTAGCCATCTTCCACATATCAGACACTACACCTGTTTGAAGAGATAAATTAAAAATATTAGTTAATGGTTCACAGACTTCCATTTTGCATTCCTTAAGAACCCTTGAAAAAACCTCATCAGGACCCGGTGACTTATTTTGCTTCAGTCGGTCTATCTGCTTCACAACCATTTCACTAGTGACTGTGATGTTACATAATTTATCTTCTTCTGATCCACTATAAAAATTAATTACCGGAATATTATTAGTGTCTTCCTGTGTAAAAACCGAGAGAAAATAATTATTTAAAATCGAGCACATTTCATTCTCTTTGTCAGTAAGATGCCCATAGTTATTTTTAAGGGGACCTATCTTATCTCTGACTTTTGTTCTATAGACCTGGAAAAAACTTTTTGCGTTAGTTTTAGAATCCCTAGCAACTTTAATTTCATAGTCCCTTTTAGCTTTTCTTATCCCCTTTTTAATGTCCCTCTTAATGTCAATATACTGATTCATAAGATGACCCTCGCCTCTTTTGATACGCCTATAAATTCCTTTCTTATGCCCTAGTAGATATTTCAGCCTATTATTCATCCATTTTGGATCATTTCTATTTGATCTAATTTCCTTATAAGGGATAAACGTTCTTTGAGCAGCATGTATTGTGTTCAGAAAACTGTCATATTGATAGCTCTCTTCGTTACCCCAGTCAACAGATGATAAGTGTTCTCTAAGCCCTTCGTAATCTGCTAAGCGAAAATCTGGGACTGTTACTGAGTTATCCCTACTATCATACTTCCATTCAATTCTAAATGTAATTGATTTGTGGTCGCTAGCACCCAGTTCCTCTGAAACTTCTAAATTATTAACAAGGGATTCATTGTTTGCCAGAACTAAGTCAAGCAGGTTATTTCCCCTTGTAGGTTCTGTCACAAACTGCTTCAAAAAACAATCCTGAACTACTTCTAAGAAATCGTAAGATTCTAAATTCCCAGTCAAGAAATTCCAATCAATATGACTAAAGTTAAAGTCTCCTAGAATTACTACATTATGGTGCCTTGTGGCCCTAACAATTTCCTCCCATAGTAGTCTCCCTTGGTCCCTATCTAAATTTGGGGGACGGTATATCACACCTAAAATTAATTTTTCATGCCCCTCTGAAAATTCTATTCAAACAGACTCTGTATGTGTTACTTCAGACTTAATACCCGTTTTTATGCAACAGTTCAATCGATCTCGGACATACAATGCCACCCCACCCCCCTTCCCGATACTTCTATCTACTTGGAACAATTTAAAACCCTGAATGTGACATTCTGCAGGCATGTCCCGACTTTTTGAATTAAACCACGTCTCAGTAATGGCAAATACATCTATGTTACCTGCACTAGCAACTAGTCTCAACTCGTCCATCTTATTCTTAGCACTGCGACTATTTGTGTAATAAATTTTTAATGACCCTCCTATCTCTTTACCCTTCCTGATCCTTTCTGTTATTCCACTAAACTTATTACTGTCCTTGTCAATTAGTGCCACTGGTTTTCCAATATCCACCTCATTTTGCCTATTACTAGTTCTCCTAGTACTCATATTACTACCCTGCGACTTCACAGTTTTCCCGCCAAAACCCATACCACTAACTATTCCTAGTTTAAAGACCTAACAGCTCCCTCCACTGCGTTGGCCAGTGCTCCCACCCCACACCTAGATAAGTGAACCCCATCCCTGGCATACATGTTATTTCTGCCATAGAAGAGGTTTCAGTTGTCAATGAATGTTACCGCATTTTCCTTACAGTACTTGTCCAGCCAGCAATTGACACCAATTGCTCTGGACAACCATTCATTTCCAACTCCTCTCCTTGGCAAAATGCCACATATGACAGGTTTCCCACCCTTCCTCCTAATTATCTCTATTGCTGACCTATACCTGCTAATCAGGTCCTCACTCCTACGTCTGCCAACATCGTTGCCTCCAGCACTGAGACAGATAATAGGATTGCTCCCATTACCTCTCATGATGTCATCCAGACGGCTAACAATATCCTTCATCCCAGCCCCAGGAAAACACACTCTCTGCCTCCTACTCCTATCCTTCAAGCAGAATGCCCTATCCATGTACCTAATCTGGCTATCCCCAACAACAACAATGTTTTTACCTTTCTTGGCGTCGTCCGTCGTGATGCTCCGAGTAGTCGACTCACATTCGCCAGGTAGCATTACACCACTTGTAGAATTCGTCAAGACGTTCTCGATGGTCTTCGTTGGGGTTTCTAGGGATGTCTTACTCACGTCTGCCAATGCTTCTTTGGTGCTCGTTGTGGCATTCCCAGCAGAACACTCACATTCGTCAGGTAGCACCGAGAATGAGTTGGAAGTTTCCACGGTAGTCTTCTGGTTTCTCGTTGTTTCTGCCTCTCCAACCGTTTTCTTGATCTTCAGCTTGGTTCCATGTTGCCTGGCCACTGACCAAGCTCCCCTCTTAACCTGGGGACTCACAACAGAAGGATTACTACGAATCCTCTTGTTCTCCTCCGTTAATCGCCGTATCTCCATCTTAGCAACTTTGAGCTCCTCTCTCAGCTGCTGGTAAAGTTGCTCAAGAGAGGGCATCCTGGTACAGATTCACAGAGAGCACACAAACAGGTCTTCACAGAGCTAAGTACACGTCACGTTTATTTGGATTTTAATAAAGCCTTCGATAGAGTACCTCACAAGAGTTGTAGATTCGTGGAAATATAAACACATGCAGTTTAATGTGATCCTTTATTGACAACGTTTCACCCACACAGTGGGCTTTTTCAAGTCACACACAGATCTACCTGGGGTGGAAGGTACGGGAGTATTTATAGTCATGTTCAGAATGTTGAGGTCAGGTGGAGAATGCTGCATCTGATGATCTACCGGGTGGAGTTATAGAGTCTTGGGTAGCTTGGCAGGGGTATTGGACAAGTTGTGAGTAGACCTTCTGCAGTGTTCTATGTTCTTATGTGGGATAGCGATGAAGAAGTTTCTTGGCGAGTGGTTCAGCTATGTTATAGAAGCCGTTGTTCTGGTTGAAATTGTTGGTTATAGAGATAAGCGATGATTCCAGGATTCTTCTGTATTGAGTGTTGTCTTCTGTGGCGGAAAGTCTTGAGTTTCTGTAGTTAATTAAATGGTTGTGTGAATTGCGATGTTGTACACAGGCATTCCTTGTATCGTCAGTCCTGCTTGCATATTGGTATTCTGAAATACGTGTTTGGAGGTTTCTTGATGTTTCGCCCACATATAATTTGTTGCAGCCATTACAAGGGATTATGTATACCCCTGCAGAGGATGGAGGCTTGTCCTGTCTACTACTGGTGATGTCCTTGATGATCGTGGTTGTGGAGGTAGATACTTGGAATGATGTATTGGAAAAGATGTTGGAAACATGTTTGGCAATGGAGTTGGTGGGGAGGACTATGTATCTCTTCTCGGCAGTGTCTTCTCTGGGTGTGTTGAAGATGTTTGTAGATGAATGGTTCAGAGAACCGACATGTTGATAAATTAGACACATGTGCAACTCTTGGGTATCTTTATTGAGGAAACGTTTCGCCACACAGTGGCTTCATCAGTCCATACAAAGGAGAATCTTGAAGAACAGGAGGAGAATGAGGTAATCAGTCCCTCAACCTTGAGTCGATGTGGTCAGTCCATCAATCTTGAATAGAATACGGCATACGTGCTGAGAAGGAGCTTATAAACCGTTGGCAGGAGAGGTGAAGCAGTCATAGGTCGTGTAACATTTGTTCAATGTTGAAGTAGGTCGTGCCCAAGAATTAGGCAAGCGATGAATTCCCAAGTATTAAGATCCCAAGTATTAAGATCTTCAAGATTCTCCTTTGTATGGACTGATGAAGCCACTGTGTGGCGAAACGTTTCCTCAATAAAGATACCCAAGAGTTGCACATGTGTCTAATTTATCAACATGTCGGTTCTCTGAACCATTCATCTACAAACCTGTCAGACACTGCAACTTCTTGGGATCTTAATACTTGGGAATTCATCGCTTGCCTAATTCTTGGGCACGACCTACTTCAACATTGAACAAATGTTACACGACCTATGACTGCTTCACCTCTCCTGCCAACGGTTTATAAGCTCCTTCTCAGCACGTATGCCGTATTCTATTCAAGATTGATGGACTGACCACATCGACTCAAGGTTGAGGGACTGATTACCTCATTCTCCTCCTGTTCTTCAAGATTCTCCTTTGTATGGACTGATGAAGCCACTGTGTGGCGAAACGTTTCCTCAATAAAGATACCCAAGAGTTGCACATGTGTCTAATTTATCAATGTGTTGAAGATGTTTAATGCCCGCCGTCTGCTGTCTCTGATGAAGTGACGAGGATAGTGGAGTTTAGAAAACACTTGTTCAATTATAGTGCATTCTTCCTCAAGGAACTCATTGCTGCAGATTCTGAGTGCACGCAGGAAGAAGACTATAATTACAACACGTTTGGTTTAGGTGTCGTGGTGAGAGTAGAAGTGGAGAAGATCGTTTTGGTTGGTGGGTTTTCGATAGACTTTAAAACGAAGTTCGTGGTCAGCTTTGCAGAGCAGAACATCAAGGAAAGGAAGAGTGTTGTCGACTTCTTCTTCAAGTGTGAACTGGATTGAAGGCTCGACCTGGTTGAGCTAGTCTTGGAGAGCTTGAACGTTGAAGCGTTTAGGAGTTATGAGGAGAATGTCGTCAACATAACGGAGCCAGGTGACAGACGAAGGAATAATGGTGGAGAAACGTTCGGCTTCTAGATGTTCCATGTATAGGTTCGCCAGGACCGCACTGAGTGGCGAACCCATGGGTAGTCCAAAAGTCTGCTGAAAGAGGTGATTTTCGAAAGAGAAATACGTAAAGCTAACACATAGTTCAACAAGGTCGATGAAATCGCTGGCTGGAATGGGAAGATCAAGTGAATCGTCAATTTTCCTGCGCAAGAGATCGATTGCTTGTGTAGTAGGTACTTTGGTGAATAGGGAAGTCACGTCTTCAAGTCTCTTCTGCTTCTATCAACTTTTCTGTACTCGACTGAAGAAGCCTACTGTGTAGGCGAAACGTTTCGAAATAAAGATACCTAACTGTTGCATATGTGTCTTACCTAACAATCTGTCGGTATTTTATACCATTTTAATGTTCAATCTGTCAGACACTGCAACACAAGGGTATCTTGGTACAGACCTGAAATCAACTTCGACTACCTCTACTAGTGAGAACGGCTGGATTTGAGAGGGACCTGACCTCCCAACATCTGCGTTCTACTAGTGACCTACGTCTCACCTCCTGGCGCTATATAAGGCTCCATCCTGTCACTTCAGCTCCATATTGTTTCAAACTTTGGAACAATGCTTTTCTCCAGACTGAGGGACTGACCACCTCAAAACTTTAAGGGTGATGGACTGATAACATCGTCTTCAAGTCTCTTCTGCTTCTATCAACTTTTCTGTACTCGTGTGATGAATGAATGTTCAAAGGTTGAACACTTGTTCAACCTTTGGACAAAGACCTACTTCGACTAGTGGATGGTACCACTATGACCCCGCCTCCGCCTGCTTCACCTCACCTCACTACAGTATATAAGCCACGTCTACGGCCCTATGCTGTACATTCTACAAAATTGTAAAGTAAAAGGACACAAGTGCAACTAATGTGACATTTATTGTGGCAACGTTTCGCTCTCCAGGAGCTTTATCAAGCCATTACAAACAATACATGGACACAGAGGGTATATAAAGGCTCAGAGTGAGGTGAATACTAGTGAGGTACCATTTCGATGTTCACTAGTGGTAGTAGTAGTAGTAGTAGTAGTGGTAGTGACAAAAGTAATACAATATTACATGAGTAAAAGGATATAAAAGCTATTACTTGGGTAACATAAAAATAGGTTGGACAAATATAAACTGGAATGAGGCAGCTTGTTTCAGTGTTCACTCTCTGTGCTTTGTGTAGTATGACAGGAGAGACTATGTGATGGCAGGGTTTACTGTTTTCAGGAGGATTCTTGCTAAGACTTCGGAGATGGTGAAGCTGCCGTTGTTTTGTTTAATTGTATTCGAAACAGCGATCAGTGCTGATTCGAGGCACTTGCGTCTGCGGAAATTAGTTTCTTTGATCACTAATTGGGCGTCTCTGAATTTCATGAGATGATTGGTGGAATTTCGGTGTTGTACACAGGCGTTGTTCAGGTTATCGTTCCTACATGCGTAAATGTGTTCATTGAGGCGGGTGTCGAGGTTTCTGGCTGTTTCACCTACGTAAATCTTGTCACAGCCTCCACAGGGTATAGTGTAAACTCCTGCATTGACTGGTTCGTGGTGCTTGGATTTTGTCCTGGTTATATCCTTTATTGAAGTGCTAGAAGCGATGGCGACTCTGGTGTTAGCTTGTGAAAGTGCTTTTGAGACGTTCAGTGCAACCTGACTGTTGGGAAGAATTATAACTTTGCTGGGAGTGGTGTTGATGCGTGGAGAATTTATGATCTGAAGAGCTCTCTTCTTGCAGTCTTTGATGAAAAAAGAAGGAAAATGTAACTCTGTGAATGTTTGGTGAATGTATGTACACTCCTCTTCAAGAAACTCAGGACTACAAATTCGGTATGCTCTTAGGAAAAACCCGATGATGATGCCTCTTTTGGTCTTGGTATCTTGACTGGAATAGAAGTGTGTGAGATCATTTTTATTGGTGGGTTTCCGATAAACTTGAAATCTTAGGTTGTTGTCTACTTTGTGAATGAGGACGTCGAGGAAAGGTAGCTTGTCATTGGACTCTTCTTCTAGTGTAAACTGGATCGCCGGTTCAACTGCGTTGAGCCTTGCCTGAAGATCCCGTACATCAAAACGTTTTGGAGTTATTACGAGGACATCGTCCACGTAACGTAACCAAGTGACGCTTGAAGGGATGATGTTGGCGAAGTGTTCGGACTCTAGGTGTTCCATGTATAAGTTGGCTAGGACGGCACTGATGGGGGACCCCATTCCCATGCCGTAGGTTTGTTTGTAGAGCTTCTTATTGAAAGAAAAACAGTTGAAATTAACACAGAGTTCAATTAAGTCAACAAAATCTCCGGGAGGTAGAGGAAGATTAAGGTCCTGATTGACTTTACGTCGTAGAACCTCGATGGCTTTTTTGGTAGGTACTTTTGTGAAGAGGGAAGTCACATCCAAACTGCTTAGTTTCTTGTTACGGATGGAGAGGTTACGGATGCGGTTGAGAAGGTCGCCTGAGTGTTTAAGATGAGCCGGGCTGATGGTCCCCAGAAGGCAGGAAAGATGTTTGGTAAGAACTCCGGCTAGTTACCGCATCCGTAACCTCTCCATCTCGGGCTCGTAAATTCTCCTTTTATCTGCTCCAGCTGAGGCCCTGATTTTCCAGCAATCTGGGTTGTACACTGAACTCCAGCTGCTCACAAGCCCAACGCAGAGGTCACCATGCTCTGCTGTGCCGAGGACAAATCAGCTGCAGCTAGTCAGCCAGGAGTTACTACCTGTGGAAGGCTGTGACAGACACAGCCAGGTGGCTGGCGCCAGCCTCGACGCCCACCTCAATGAACAGGCATGCAGAACGACCAACGAACAGCTTTGTGTGCCTCAAAGGCTCTGTCATCTGTGAAGCTCGAAGGCGCAGATAGTGATCAAGCTAATTTCCCACCCGAACCTGGTACCCGTCGGCACTGATGCTGTTTCAGCTACAATTAAACAAAACAACGGCAACTTCTACATGAAAGTCTGCAGAATCCTCTGAAAAACTGTAAACCCTGCCATCACATAGTCTCCTGTTATACTACACAAAGCACAAATAATTTTACTAGGCTCAACTGCCTCATTCCAGTTTATATTTGTCCAACCTATTTTTATGTTACCCAAGTAATAGCTTTTATATCCTTTTACTCATGTACGAATTAATTGCTCTACCATATTGTATTACTTTTGTCACTACCACTACTACTACTACTACTACCACTAGTGAACATCGAAATGGTACCTCACTAGTATTCACCTCACTCTGAGCCTTTATATACCCTCTGTGTCCATGTATTGTTTGTAATGGCTTGATAAAGCTCCTGGAGAGCGAAACGTTGCCACAATAAATGTCACATTAGTTGCACTTGTGTCCTTTTACTTTACATATTGTCGGTAATTCTACCAACTTTATTACATTCTACAAAATTGATGGACTGAACACATCGACTCCAGGCTGAGGGACTGATTACCTCATACTCCTCCTCTCCTTACGCCTTCCTCTTTGTATTGGACTGATGAAGCCACTGTGTGGCGAAAAGTTTCCTGAATAAAGATTCCCATATGCTGCATAAGTGTCTTTTCTGTACTCGACTGAAGAAGCCTACTGTGTAGGCGAAACGTTTCATAATAAAGATACCTAACTGTTGCATATGTGTCTTACCTAACAATCTGTCGGTATTTTATACCATTTTAATGTTCACCACGTTTAGATTTTTTTGTCGTGGTGAGAGTAGAAGTGGAGAAGATCGTTTTGGTTGGTTGGTTTTCGATAGACTTTAAAACGAAGTTCATGGTCAGTTTTGCAGAGAAGAACATCAAGGAAAGGAAGAGTGTTGTCGACTTCTTCTTCAAGTGTGAACTGGATCGAGGGCTCGACCTGGTTGAGCTTGTCTTGGAGAGCTTGAACGTTGAAGCGTCTGGGAGTTATGAGGAGAATGTCGTCAACATAACGGAGCCAGGTGACAGACGAAGGAATAATGAGACACTTATGCAGCATATGGGAATCTTTATTCAGGAAACGTTTCGCCACACAGTGGCTTCATCAGTCCAATACAAAGAGGAAGGCGTAAGGAGAGGAGGAGTATGAGGTAATCAGTCCCTCAGCCTGGAGTCGATGTGTTCAGTCCATCAATCTTGTAGAATGTACAAGACTGATGGACTGAACACATCGACTCCAGGCTGAGGGACTGATTACCTCATACTCCTCCTCTCTTACGCCTTCCTCTTTGTATTGGACTGATGAAGCCACTGTGTGGCGAAACGTTTCCTGAATAAAGATTCCCATATGCTGCATAAGTGTCTCAATCTTCAACTTGTCGGTTTTTCAAACCATTCATCACGAAGGAATAATGGTGGAGAAACGCTCGGCTTCCAAATGTTCCATGTATAAGTTCGCCAGGACTGCACTGAGTGGCGAGCCCATGGGTAGACCAAAAGTCTGTTGAAAGAGGTGATTTTCGAAAGAGAAGCACGTAAAGCCAACACATAGTTCAACGAGGTCGATAAAATCGCTGGCTGGAATAGGAAGATCAAGTGAATCGTCAATTTTTCTGCGCAGGAGATCAATGGCTTGTGTAGTAGGTACTTTGGTGAATAGGGAAGTTACGTCAAGGCTGGAAAGTTTCTTGTTCTTGATGTTGATGTTACGAATGCGATTGAGAAGATCACCCGAGTGTTTGAGATGTGCTGGACTGATAGTGCCCAAGAGTTTGGAGAGGTGTTTTGCGAGAATTCCTGAGAGTTGGTGGGGAGCACTGCCTATTCCCGAAGATATGGGCCTCAAAGGGATACCAGGCTTGTGAGTTTTTGGCAGGCCGTACATTCTGGCAGGTCTGGGGTTGCTTGGGATGGTGTGCAGAAATTTCTTCCCTTGTTCTGAGCCCCTCAGAATGCGGCGAGTCCTTTGAAGAAAAGTTTTAGTAAGGCTGTCCACTTGGTTAGTTGTGAGAGGTTTGTAGGTATCTGGGTCATTAAGTAGATTGAGCATTTTGTTCCTGTAATCGTCAGTGTTCATGATAACAACACCACCTCCTTTATCAGCGGTGGTGACCCTGATGGTCGTGTCTTCTGCTAAACCTTTAAGTGCAATGATGTAACGCCGAGGTATGACAGGGGAGCTGTGTGTAAAAATGGCTGCTGAGATGATGCCTTGAAGAAAATCTTTTTGGAAGTCGGAGTCATTGTGTCTGTAGTTTTTGGCGATGAAATTGAGGTCTTGTTTTGGTTTCGTAATTCCTGTTGCCAAACATGTTTCCAACATCTTTTCCAACACATCATTCCAAGTATCTACCTCCACAACCACGACCATCAAGGACATCACCAGTAGTAGACAGGACAAGACTCCATCCTCTGCAGGGGTATACATAATCCCTTGTAATGACTGCAACAAATTATACGTGGGCGAAACATCAAGAGACCTCCAAACACGTATTTCAGAACACCAATACGCAAGCAGGACTGACGATACAAGGAATGCCTGTGTTCAACATCGCAATTCACACAACCATTTAATTAACTACAGAAACTCAAGACTCATCGCCACAGAAGACAACACTCAATACCGAAGAATCCTGGAATCATCGCTTATCTCTATAACCAACAATTTCAACCAGAACAATGGCTTCTATAACATAGCTGAACCACTCGCCAAGAAACTTCTTCATCGCTATCCCACATAAGAACATAGAACACTGCAGAAGGTCTACTCACAACTTGTCCAATACCCCTGCCAAGCTACCCAAGACTCTATAACCCAACCCAGTGGATCATCAGATGCAGCATTCTCCACCTGACCTCAACATTCTGAGCCTGACTATAAATGCTCTCGTACCTTCCACCCCAGGTAGATCTGTTTGTGACTTGAAAAATCCCACTGTGGGTGAAACGTTGTCAATAAAGGATCACATTAAACTGCATATGTGCTTAAATCCATTATTCCTGGTTCTTACCTGGTTTGACACCCTCAGTACTTTATTAATATCTCCCTTGTTTATGCCCGTCATCCACTTATACACTTCAATGATATCTCCCCTCATTCTACGCCTCTCCAGAGAGTGGAGATTTAAGGCTTTAAGTCTATCTTCATACGGGAGGTTCCTTACACAGTAAATCATTTTAGTCATTCTTCTCTGTATGTTCTCTAATGAGTCTATATCCATCCTGTAGTAAGGGGACCAAAACTGAGCAGCATAATCTAAATGAGGCCTCACTAGTGATGTATAGAGCTGTAAAATAACTTTTGGACTTCTGTTACTTATACTTCTTGAGATAAATCCAAGTAATCTGTTGGCCTTGTTGCGCACACTAAGGCACTGCTGTCTTGGCTTTAGATTTCTGCTTACCATGACTCCCAAGTCTTTTTCACATTCTGTATGATCAAGCTCTACTTCACCTAGATTATAGCTTCGAGGGTTATTTTCATTACCAAGGGCAAGTACCTTACACTTATCCACATTGAACTTCATCTGCCATTTTTCAGACCAAGACATTAATTTGTCCAAATCGTCCTGGAGTTCATTGATATCCTCCTCAGAGTGAATTATACGGCCTATCTTTGTATCATCAGCAAATTTACTCATGTCACTCGTAATCTCTTCATCAAGGTCATTAATGTAAATTATGAACAAGAGAGGGCCTAAAACTGATCCTTGTGGAACGCCACTAGTGACTAATCCCCATTCAGATTTCATTCCATTAATGGTAACTCTGCTTTCTATTGGTAAGCCATGCCTCAATCCATGACAGAACTTTACCTCCTATACCATGAGCTGCCACTTTTCTTAAGAGTCTCTTGTGAGGTACTCTATCGAAGGCTTTACTAAAATCCAGATAAACAATATGCCCTCCATCGAGCAACTTTACCAACAGCTTAAGGAAGAATTGAGGATGGCGAAGATGGAGATTCGGCGACTGACCGAGGAAAACAAGAAGATTCGTAGTAGTCCTCCTGTTTTGAGTCCTCAGGTCAAGAAAGGAAACTGGTCAGTGGCTGGACAGCAGGGAAAGAAGTTGACGATCAAGAAGACGAATGGAAAGGTAGAAACGATGAAGAAGAAAGAGAGTGCCGTGGAAACTGTTGTGGAAACATCTAATACATTCTCAGTGCTACCCGACGAATGTGAGTCGACTACTGGGAACGTCACGACGAACGACACCAAGGAAGGTAAGAATGTTGTTGTTGTTGTTGGGGATAGCCAAGTTAGGTATATGGATAGGGCGTTCTGCTTGAACGACAGGAGAAGGTGACAGAGAGTTTGCTTTCCTGGGGCTGGGATGGAGGATATTGTTAACCATCTGGATGACACCATGAGAGGTAATGGGAGCAATCCTATTATCTGTCTCAGTGCTGGAGGCAACGATGTTGGCAGACGTAGGAGTGAGGACCTGATTAGCAGGTATAGGTCAGCTATAGAGATAATTAGGAGGAAGGGTGGGAAACCTGTCATATGTGGTACTTTGCCAAGGAGAGGAGTTGGAAATGAATGGTTGTCCAGAGCAATTGGTGTCAATTGCTGGCTGGACAAATACTGTAAGGAAAATGCGGTAACATTCATTGACAACTGGGACCTCTTCTATGGTAGAAATGGCATGTATGCCAGGGATGGGGTTCACTTGTCTAGGTGTGGGGTGGGAGCACTGGCAACTGCAGTGGAGGGAGCTGTTAGGACTTTAAACTAGGAATAGTTAGTGGTATGGGTTTTGGCGGGAAAACTGTGAAGTCCCAGTGTAGTAATATGAGTATTAGGAGAACTAGTAATAGGCAAAATGAGGTGGATATTGGAAAGCCAGTGGCACTAATTGACAAGGACAGTAATGGTTTAGTGGAATAACAGAAAGGAGCAGGAAGGGTAAAGAGAGAGGAGGGTCTTTAAATATTTATTACACAAATAGTCGCAGTGCTAGGAATAAGATGGACGAGTTGAGACTAGTTGCTAGTGCAGGTAACATTGATGTATTTGCCATAACTGAGACGTGGTTTAATTCAAAAAGTCGGGACATGCCTGCAGAATGTCACATTCAGGGATTTAAATTGTTCCAAGTAGATAGAAGTGTCGGGAAGGGGGGTGGGGTGGCACTGTATGTCCGAGATCGATTGAACTGTTGCATAAAAACGGGTATTAAGTCTGAAGTAACACATACAGAGTCTGTTTGGATAGAATTTTCAGAGGGGCATGAAAAATTAATTTTAGGTGTGATATACCGTCCCCCAAATTTAGATAGGGACCAAGGGAGACTACTATGGGAGGAAATTGTTAGGGCCACAAGGCACGATAATGTAGTATTTCTAGGAGACTTTAATGTCAATATACTGATTCATAAGATGACCCTCACCTCTTTTGATGCGCCTATAAATTCCTTTTTTCTGTCTTGAGAGATATTTCAGCCTATTATTAATCCATTTGGGGTCATTTCTATTCGATCTAATTTCCTTATATGGGATAAATGTCCTTTGGGCAGCATGTATTGTGTTAAGAAAGCTGTCATACTGATAGCTCTATTCGTTACCCCAGTCAACAGATGATAAGTGTTCTCTAAGCCCATTGTAATCTGCTAAACGAAAATCTGGGACCAGTGCTGAATTATCCCTACTATCATACTTCCACTCAATGCTAAAGGTGATTGATTTGTTATCGCCTGTGCCAAGTTCCTCTGTAATTTCTAAATGATTAACAAGGGATTCATTGTTTGCCAGAACTAAGTCAAGCAGGTTATTTCCCCTTGTAGGTTCTCTCACAAACTGCTTCAAAAAACAATCCTGAACTACTTCTAAGAAGTCGTATGATTCTAAATTCCCAGTCAAGAAATTCCAATCAATATGACTAAAGTTAAAGTCTCCTAGAATTACTACATTATCGTGCCTTGTGGCCCTAACAATTTCCTCCCATAGTAGTCTCCCCTGGTCCCTATATAAATTTGGGGGATGGTATATCACACCTAAAATAAATTTTTCATGCCCCTCTGAAAATTCTAACCAAACAGACTCTGTATGTGTTACTTCAGACTTAATACCCGTTTTTATGCAACAGTTCAAGCGATCTCGGACATACAATGCCACCCCACCCCCCTTCCCGACACTTCTATCTACTTGGAACAATTTAAAACCCTGAGTGTGACATTCCCCAGGCATGTCCCGATTTTTTTAATTAAACCACGTCTCAGTAATGGCAAATACATCAATGTTACCTGCACTAGCAACTAATCTCAACTCGTCCATCTTATTCCTAGCACTACGGCTATTAGCATAATAAACATTGAAAGACTCTCCTTTCTCTTTACCCTTCCTGCTCATTTCTGTTTTTCTACTAAACCCATTACTGTCCTTATCACCCAGTGTCACTGGCTTTTCAATATCTTCCTCGTTCTACTTATTTCTAGTTCCCCTAGAACTCATAATATTACTACACTGGGACTTCACTGTTTTCCCGCCAAAACCCATACCACTAACTATTCTTAGTTTAAAGTCCTAACAGCTCCCTCCACTGCAGTTGCCAGTGCTCCCTCCCCAGACCTAGATAAGTGAACCCCATCCCTGGCATACATGTTATTTCTGCCATAGAAGAGGTCCCAGTTGTCAATGAATTTTACCGCATTTTCTTTACAGTATTTGTCCAGCCAGCAATTAACACCAATTGCCCTGGACAACCATTCGTTTCCAACTCCTCTCCTTGGCAAAATGCCACATATGACCGGGTTCCCACCCTTCCTCCTAATTATTTCTATTGCTGACCTATACCTGCTAATCAGGTTCTCATTCCTGCGTCTGCCAACATCGTTGCCTCCAGCACTGAGACAGATATAGGATTGCTCCCATTACCTCTCATGATGTCATCCAGACGGCTAACAATATCCTCCATCCCAGCCCCAGGAAAGCAAACCCTCTGTCTCCTACTCCTGTCCTTCAAGCAGAACGCCCTATCCCCAACTACAACAATATTCTTATCTTTCTCGGTGTCGTTCGTCGTGACGTTTCCAGTAGTCGACTCACATTGGTCGGGTAGCACCGAGAATGCATTAGATGTTTCCACAAGTTTCCACAGCAGTTTCTTTCTTCTTCATCGTTTCTACCTTTCCATTCTTCTTGATCGTCAATTTCGCTCCCTGTTGTCCAGCCACTGACCAGTTTCCCTTCTTGACCTGAGGACTCAAAACAGGACGACTGCTACGAATCCTCTTGTTTTCCTGAGTCAATCGCCGTATCTCCAACTTTGCCATCCTCAATTCTTCCTTAAGCTGCTGGCAAAGTTGCTCGATGGAGGGCATCTTGGTTCAGTCCACGGGGAGCACACTAACGTCCTCACTGAGCTAAGTACACGTCACCACTGAGATAAGTACACGTCACCACTGAGCTAAGTATACGTCATCACTGAGATACGTACACGTCACCATTGTGCTAAGTACACGTCACCACTGAGCTAAATACACGTCACCACTGTGCTAAGTACACGTCACCACTGAGATAAGTACACGTCACCACTGAGATAAGTACACATCACCACTGAGATAAGTACACGCCACCACTGTGCTAAGTACACGTCACCACTAGTAATTTGGCAACAATATATCTCTTCAAACAGGTGTACTGTCTGATATGTGGAAGATGGCCAATAAGTAGATAATAATGGAGGAGCACTGCAGAAGGCCTACTGGCCCATACAAGGCAAGTCGTTATCAAAATGACATCTGTTGTTAGATAAAACACACATGCAACAGTTAGGCATCCCTATTTCGAAACGTCTCGCCCACACAATAGGTTTCTTCAGTCGAGTACAGAAAAGCTGACAGAAGCAGAAGAGACGTGAAGACGATGTAATCCGTCCATCACCCTTGAAGTTTTGAGGTGGTCAGTCCCTCAGTCTGGAGGATGTCTCTCCAAGAGAGAACCCGCAGTAATGGATTCAAATTAGACAAGTTTAGATTTAGAAAGGACATAGGAAAGTATTGGTTTGGAAATAGGGTAGTTGATGAGTGGAACAGTCTACCTAGTTGG
This sequence comes from Cherax quadricarinatus, assembly GCF_038502225.1. Classification (NCBI taxonomy): domain Eukaryota; kingdom Metazoa; phylum Arthropoda; class Malacostraca; order Decapoda; family Parastacidae; genus Cherax; species Cherax quadricarinatus. The sequence continues at coordinate 5,490,015 of NC_091391.1, forward strand.
GTTATTGAGGCTAAAACCTTGGGTAGTTTCAAATTTAGGTTGGATAAATACATGGGTGATGTACAGATTTCAGGGGTGTTGTACAAACTTCTGGGGTAGTGTACACACTTCTGGGGTAGTGTACAGACTTCAGGGGTGTTGTACAAACTTCTGGGGTAGTGTACAAACTTCTGAGGTAGTGTACACACTTCTGGGGTAGTGTACACACTTCTGGGGTAGTGTACAAACTTCTGGGGTAGTGTACACACTTCTGGGGTAGTGTACACACTTCTGGGGTAGTGTACACACTTCTGGGGTAGTGTACACACTTCTAGGGTGGTGTACAAACTTCTGGGGTAGTGTACAAACTTCTGGGGTGGTGTACAAACTTCTGGTTGGTGAACAAACTTCTGGGGTGGTGTACAAACTTCTGGGGTGGTGTACAAACTTCTGGGTTGGTGTACAAACTTCTGGGGTGGTGTACAAATTTCAGGGGTGGTGAACAAACTTCTGGGGTGGTGTACAAACTTCTGGGGTAGTGTACAAACTTCTGGGGTAGTGTACAAACTTCTGGGGTAGTGTACAAACTTCTGGGGTAGTGTACAAACTTCTGGGGTAGTGTACAAACTTCTGGGGTAGTGTACAAACTTCTGGGGTAGTGTACAAACATCTGGGGACGCGTATAAACTTCTGGGGTGATATACAGACTTCTAGGGTGATGTACAGACTTCTAGGGTGATGTATAGACTTCTAGGGTGATGTACAGACTTCTAGGGTGATGTACAGACTTCTGGGGTGATGTACAGACTTCTAGGGTGATGTACAGATTTCTAGGGTGATGTATAGACTTCTGGGATGATGTACAGACTTCTAGGGTGATGTACAGACTTCTGGGGTGATGTACAGACTTCTAGGGTGATGTACAGACTTCTAGGGTGATGTATAGACTTCTGGGATGATGTACAGACTTCTAGGGTGATGTACAGACTTCTGGGGTGATGTACAGACTTCTAGGGTGATGTACAGACTTATAGGGTGATGTACAGACTTCTGGGGTGATGTACAGACTTCTAGGGTGATGTACAGACTTCTAGGGTGATGTACAGACTTCTGGGGTGATGTACAGACTTCTAGGGTAATGTACAGACTTCTAGGGTGATGTACAGACTTCTAGGGTGATGTACAGACTTCTAGGGTGATGTACAGACTTTTGGGGTAATGTACTGACTTCTGGGGTGATGTACTGACTTCTGGGGTGATGTACTGACTTCTGGGGTGATGTACAGACTTCTGGGGTGATGTACTGACTTCTGGGGTGATGTACAGACTTCTGGGGTGATGCACAGACTTCTGGGGTAATGTACTGACTTCTGGGGTGATGTACTGACTTCTGGGGTGATGTACTGACCTCTGGGGTGATGTACTGACTTCTGGGGTGATGTACTAACTTCTGGGGTGACGTACTGGCTTCTGGGGTGATGTACAGACTTCTGGGGTGATGTACTGACTTCTGGGGTGATGTACAGACTTCTCGGGTGATGTACAGACTTCTGGGGTGATGTACTGACTTCTGGGGTGATGTACTGACTTCTCGGGTGATGTACAGACTTCTGGGGTGATGTACAGACTTCTGGGGTAATGTACTGACTTCTGGGGTGATGTACAGACTTCTGGGGTAATGTACTGACTTCTGGGGTGATGTACTGACTTCTGGGGTGATGTACAGACTTCTGGGGTAATGTACTGACTTCTGGGGTGATGTACTGACTTCTGGGGTGATGTACAGACTTCTAGGGTAATGTACTGACTTCTGGGGTGATGTACAGACTTCTGGGGTAATGTACTGACTTCTGGGGTAATGTACTGACTTCTGGGGTGATGTACAGACTTCTGGGGTAATGTACTGACTTCTGGGGTGATGTACAGACTTCTGGGGTAACGTACTGACTTCTGGGGTGATGTACAGACTTCTGGGGTAATGTACTGACTTCTGGGGTAATGTACTGACTTCTGGGGTGATGTACAGACTTCTGGGGTAATGTACTGACTTCTGGTTTGGTGTACAGACTTCTGGGGTAATGTATTGACTTCTGGGGTAATGTACTGACTTCTGGGGTGATGTACAGACTTCTGGGGTAATGTACTGACTTCTGGGGTGATGTACAGACTTCTGGGGTAATGTACTGCCTTCTTGGGTGATGTACAGACTTCTGGGGTGATGTACTGACTTCTGGGGTAATGTACTGACTTCTGGGGTGATGTACAGACTTCTGGGGTAATGTACTGACTTCTGGGGTGATGTACAGACTTCTGGGGTAATGTACTGACTTCTGGGGTGATGTACTGACTTCTGGGGTGATGTACTGACTTCTGGGGTGATGTACAGACTTCTGGGGTAATGTACTGACTTCTGGGGTGATGTACAGACTTCTGTGGTAATGTACTGACTTCTGGGGTAATGTACTGACTTCTGGGGTGATGTACAGACTTCTGGGGTAATGTACTGACTTCTGGGGTGATGTACAGACTTCTGAGGTAATGTACTGACTTCTGGGGTGATGTACAGACATCTGGGGTAATGTACTGACCTCTGGGGTGATGTACTGACTTCTGGGGTGATGTACTCACTTCTGGGGTGACGTACTGGCTTCTGGGGTGATGTACAGACTTCTGGGGTGATGTACTGACTTCTGGGGTGATGTACAGTACAGACTGACTCTGGGGTGATGTACTGACTTCTGGGGTGATGTACTGACTTCTGGGGTGATGTACAGACTTCTGGGGTAATGTTCTGACTTCTGGGGTGATGTACAGACTTCTGGGGTTATGTACTGACTTCTGGGGTAATGTACTGACTTCTGGGGTGATGTACAGACTTCTGGGGTAATGTACTGACTTCTGGGGTGATGTACAGACTTCTGGGGTAATGTACTGACTTCTGGGGTGATGTACAGACTTCTGGGGTGATGTACTGACTTCTGGGGTAATGTACTGACTTCTGGGGTGATGTACAGACTTCTGGGGTAATGTACTTACTTCTGGGGTGATGTACAGACTTCTGGGGTAATGTACTGACTTCTGGGGTGATGTATTGACTTCTGGGGTGTACTTACTTCTGGGGTAATGTACTGACTTCTGGGGTGATGTACAGACTTCTGGGGTAATGTACTGGGGTAATGTACTGACTTCTGGTTTGGTGTACATTCTGGGGTAATGTATTGACTTCTGGGGTAATGTACTGACTTCTGGGGTGATGTACAGACTTCTGGGGTAATGTACTGACTTCTGGGGTGATGTACAGACTTCTGGGGTAATGTACTGACTTCTGGGGTGATGTACAGACTTCTGGGGTGATGTACTGACTTCTGGGGTAATGTACTGACTTCTGGGGTGATGTACAGACTTCTGGGGTAATGTACTTACTTCTGGGGTGATGTACAGACTTCTGGGGTAATGTACTGACTTCTGGGGTGATGTACTGACTTCTGGGGTGATGTACTGACTTCTGGGTGATGTACAGACTTCTGGGGTATTGTACTGACTACTGGGGAAATGTACTGACGTCTGCGGTGATGTACAGACTTCTGGGGTAATGTACTGACTTCTGGGGTGATGTACTGACTTCTGGGGTGATGTACAGACTTCTGGGGTAATGTACTGACTTCTGGGGTGATGTACAGACTTCTGGGGTAATGTACTGACTTCTGGGGTAATGTACTGACTTCTGGGGTGATGTACAGACTTCTGGGGTAATGTACTGACTTCTGGGGTAATGTACTGACTTCTGGGGTGATGTACAGACTTCTGGGGTAATGTACTGACTTCTGGGGTGATGTACAGACTTCTGAGGTAATGTACTGACTTCTGGGGTGATGTACAGACATCTGGGGTAATGTACTGACTTCTGGGGTAAAGTACTGACTTCTGGGGTGATGTACAGACTTCTGGGGTAATGTACTGACTTCTGGGGTGATGTACAGACTTCTGGAGTAATGTACTGACTTCTGGGGTAATGTACTGACTTCTGGGGTGATGTACAGACTTCTGGGGTAATGTACTGACTTCTGGGGTGATGTACAGACTTCTGGGGTAATGTACTGACTTCTGGGGTGATGTACAGACTTCTTGGGTGATGTACTGACTTCTGGGGTAATGTACTGACTTCTGGGGTGATGTACAGACTTCTGGGGTAATGTACTTACTTCTGGGGTGATGTACAGACTTCTGGGGTAATGTACTGACTTCTGGGGTGATGTATTGACTTCTGGGGTGATGTACTGACTTCTGGGGTGATGTACAGACTTCTGGCGTAATGTACTGACTTCTGGGGTGATGTACAGACTTCTGGGGTAATATCCTGACTTCTGGGGTGATGTACTGACTTCTGGGGTAATGTACTGACTTCTGGGGTGATGTACAGACTTCTGGGGTAATGTACTGACTTCTGGGGTAATGTACTGACTTCTGGGGTGATGTACAGACTTCTGGGGTAATGTACTGACTTCTGGGGTGATGTACAGACTTCTGGGGTGATGTACTGACTTCTGGGGTGATGTACAGACTTCTGGGGTGATGTACTGACTTCTGGGGTAATGTACTGACTTCTGTGGTGATGTACAGACTTCTGGGGTGATGTACAGACTTCTGGGGTAATGTACTGACTTCTGGGGTAATGTACTGACTTCTGGGGTGATGTACAGACTTCTGGGGTAATGTACTGACTTCTGGGGTGATGTACTGACTTCTGGGGTGATGTACTGACTTCTGGGGTGATGTACAGACTTCTGGGGTGATGTACTGACTTCTGGGGTGATGTACAGACTTCTGGGGTGATGCACAAACTTCTGGGGTAATGTACTGACTTCTGGGGTGATGTACTGACTTCTGGGGTGATGTACTGACCTCTGGGGTGATGTACTGACTTCTGGGGTGATGTACTAACTTCTGGGGTGACGTACTGGCTTCTGGGGTGATGTACAGACTTCTGGGGTGATGTACTGACTTCTGGGGTGATGTACAGAATTCTCGGGTGATGTACAGACTTCTGGGGTGATGTACTGACTTCTCGGGTGATGTACTGACTTCTCGGGTGATGTACAGACTTCTGGGGTAATGTACTGACTTCTGGGGTGATTAACAGACTTCTGGGGTAATGTACTGACTTCTGGGGTGATGTACTGACTTCTGGGGTGATGTACAGACTTCTGGGGTAATGTACTGACTTCTGGGGTGATGTACTGACTTCTGGGGTGATGTACAGACTTCTAGGGTAATGTACTGACTTCTGGGGTGATGTACAGACTTCTGGGGTAATGTACTGACTTCTGGGGTAATGTACTGACTTCTGGGGTGATGTACAGACTTCTGGGGTAATGTACTGACTTCTGGGGTGATGTACAGACTTCTGGGGTAATGTACTGACTTCTGGGGTGATGTACAGACTTCTGGGGTAATGTACTGACTTCTGGGGTAATGTACTGACTTCTGGGGTGATGTACAGACTTCTGGGGTAATGTACTGACTTCTGGTTTGGTGTACAGACTTCTGGGGTAATGTATTGACTTCTGGGGTAATGTACTGACTTCTGGGGTGATGTACAGACTTCTGGGGTAATGTACTGACTTCTGGGGTGATGTACAGACTTCTGGGGTAATGTACTGACTTCTGGGGTGATGTACAGACTTCTGGGGTGATGTACTGACTTCTGGGGTAATGTACTGACTTCTGGGGTGATGTACAGACTTCTGGGGTAATGTACTGACTTCTGGGGTGATGTACAGACTTCTGGGGTAATGTACTGACTTCTGGGGTGATGTACTGACTTCTGGGGTGATGTACTGACTTCTGGGGTGATGTACAGACTTCTGGGGTATTGTACTGACTTCTGGGGTAATGTTCTGACTTCTTAGGTGATGTACAGACTTCTGGGGTAATGTACTGACTTCTGGGGTGATGTACTGACTTCTGGGGTGATGTACAGACTTCTGGGGTAATGTACTGACTTCTGGGGTGATGTACTGACTTCTGGGGTGATGTACAGACTTCTGGGGTAATGTACTGACTTTTGGGGTGATGTACAGACTTCTGGGGTAATGTACTGACTTCTGGGGTAATGTACTGACTTCTGGGGTGATGTACAGACTTCTGGGGTAATGTACTGACTTCTGGGGTGATGTACAGACTTCTGAGGTAATGTACTGACTTCTGGGGTGATGTACAGACATCTGGGGTACTTCTGGGGTAAAGTGTGACTGGGGTGATGTACTTCTGGGGTAATGTACTGACTTCTGGGGTGACTGACTGACTTCTGGGGTAATGTACTGACTACAGACTTCTGGGGTAATGTACTGACTTCTGGGGTGATGTACAGACTTCTGGAGTAATGTACTGACTTCTGGGGTAATGTACTTCTGGGGTAAAGTACTTTCTGGGGTGATGTACAGACTTCTGGGGTAATGTACTGACTTCTGGGGAGGTAATGTACTGACTTACTGGGGTGATGTACAGACTTCTGGGGTAATGTATACTGACTTCTGGGGTGATGTTCACCAGACTTCTGGGGCTGGGAAGTAATGTACTGACTTCTGGGGAGGGTGATGTACAGACTTCTGGGGGTGATATGCTGACTTCTGGGGGTAATGTACTGACTTCTGGGGGTGATGTACAGACTTCTGGGGGAGTAATGTACTTACTTCTGGGGTGATGTACAGACTTCTGGGGGAGTAATGTACTGACTTCGGGTGGGATGTTATTGACTTCTGGGGTGATGTACTGACTTCTGGGGTGATGTACAGACTTCTGGTGTAATGTACTGACTTCTGGGGTGATGTGCAGACTTCTGGGGAGTAATATACTGGACTTCTGGGGTGATGTACAGACTTCTTGGGGTAATGTACTGACTTCTGGAGTGATGTACAGACTTACCTGGGGTAATGTGCCCCCTGACCTTCTAGGGGTAATGTACTGACTTCTGGGGTGATGTACAGACTTCTGGGGTAATGTACTGACTTCTGGGGTGATGTACTGACTTCTGGGGTAATGTACTGACTTCTGGGGTGATGTACAGACTTCTGGGGTAATGTACTGACTTCTGGGGTGATGTACTTACTTCTGGGGTGATGTACAGACTTCTGGAGTAATGTATTGACTTCTGGGGTAATGTACCGACTTCTGGGGTGATGTACAGACTTCTGGGGTAATGTACTGACTTCTGGGGTGATATACTTACTTCTGGGGTGATGTACAGACTTCTGGGGTAATGTACTGACTTCTGGGGTGATATACAGACTTCTGGAGTAATGTACTGACTTCTGGGGTAATGTACTGACTTCTGGGGTAATGTTCTGACTTCTGGGGTGGTTAATTATTGTACAGTTTAAATTGTACTACTGATCTCTCTCTCTCTCTCTCTCTCTCTCCGTCTTGAACTCATACATACTTCATGTGGATGATCATACATTCAGTCAGTCCTCACTTGAATCCTTCTCTCAGAGGATCGAGGATTGCCACAATCCTTCTCTGCCTCTCTGTCTATCCGAATGTTTTATATATATATATATATATATATATATATATATATATATATATATATATATATATATATATATATATATATATATATATATATATATATATATATACACACACAATATTATAACTGAAGTCCAGGTAGATCCATGCAAGGGAGGAACTAGCTAGAAGTACATAGCATGTAGCAGATGTGTATAGAAACCCAAGATATTGTAAACATTAGCCGTAGAGGTATATAAAAGGCTGTCAACATCAGTGACATGATAGCTATCAGCAACATGCTGTCAGACTTCATAATGTATTGTTATGAAGGTTTAATTATTCTGATCTCAAAGATATCTGACATCTATCAGGGAAAATTCCATCTCATACAAAGAAAATAGGGAAGCAGCAAAAAGTTGGAAATTCTCCTATTTCCAGAGGCAGTCCCAATTAACCCTCAGGTAAATGCTGGTTTATACATGAAATTGGGTGAAAGCAGCAAATGATTCTTGATTCGTCAGTGGAGAGCTGAATTAATGACAATTCAGTGAGTTCTGGTAGAATCCCGCTTCATACTGTATACAATGTCTTCAACTGCGTCTTCAGTTCTGCTATTATTATATAATGAACGTTTATCATATTTTATAATTGCAAATTCAATAATATTTCAAGCCAAGAAGAGCAAGGAAATATGAGTCTGGCTTCTGACCAATTTGCAGAGTTGATGCAGATGCTAATGTGGTGGCAAATTGCACTTGATTATTACGCAGTTTGTATCAAATATCAAAGTTGTGATATCCCGGCATCTACAGGTTTGCCAGTCTGTCCCGCATTAGATAAGTTGTGGCTGTTGCAGCTGATCCCCTAAAAATGCTTTTAACAGTCCACGAATTCTTAAAAACTACATGTATATTAAATCTTTTAAGGGCGTTCAGCAGGACAGACAAATTGTCATTGTAAATATTAAAATGGTATACAATACCAATAGGCTGATAAGTAAGTCACAAGTACAACAGTTATGTATCTTCCGAAATGTTTCGCCTACACAGTAAGCTTCTTCAGTTGGGTACAGAAAAGTTGGCAGAAGCAGTAGAGATGTGAAGACAATGTCATCAGTCCATCACCCTTGAAAACATAGTTTTGAGGTGGTCAGTCCCTCAGCCTTGAGAAGAAATTTTGTACCATACCCTCAAGCATGGAAGAACCAGCACATTTTTAATCTGAGGTGTTATTCTCAACCCAACTCTGATAAAATGCCCAGTTGGCAGCAACGCTGAATCCAAAAAAACTCCTTTGAGTGCCTCAGTTTGGTTGCATTGTCAAATATATTCCTAATTTCTTCACTGGGAAACCTTTGGCTACACACACTAGGTAATCTCTCAGACACATAGTGACACATAGTAAGAAAGACATTGACTTATACTCTTGCCTGGCTGATCAGGCCCTGATCCACGAGGAGGCCTGGTCGCAGCCAGGCCGACGGGGCGCTAATACTACTACTACTACTAATATTTATTTCTACTAGTACCTGATGCAACTTATACAGACCATACCTGACAACAATGATATACTATATAGAAAGTCTGGTTATGTAGAGCATTTCCCACAACTTAGGTTAATTTTGTCTCCAGGATACCACCCACACCAGTCACCTAACACCCAAATCTGATCACAATGCAAGCAAAGTGGCCAAAATGTAAGCAGTCGGGTCTGAAACATACATTGTCCTGCTTCTCTCACACACGACCTGTTGCAGCTATCTGAACGGTTTTTACAGGCTGTGGTTGGAGACCAGGAACCCACCCAGGGTGGGCTGGGGGGTGGGCTGTCCACTTTCTCAATCGCCAACTTAAACTTGAATGACTCGCTGGTACATGTCCCGGTCCGAGTCTTTTCCAGATTGTGACCCGGCGATGGGCCCCCGGGTGCGGGTGTCGCTCATCTTTCTTCTGTCGTGCGCTAACGTCTTGCTGTGGTGCCTCCGGCTGGAGGCTGATGGTCATCTTGAATCTTGCGATGGCTTTTCGGGGTGTCGAGTGTCCGTAGTCATCTTTGGTAGTCTTCTTTCTTCTTTCTCTGGTCACATCTTGGTAAGCAGGCGTCCTCTTGAGTCTTCGGACGCTTGCTGGTGTTGTGATCTTGAGGAGGTCCTCGTGGCATCGGCAGAGTATGTCTCGGCGTCGGTAAAGCCGAGTTACTGGTGCTGCAGGCTGGCATCTGCTGTCCTGGAACAGTGTCCTGATGGTGAAGCACGCCCTGTGGGGTGTCATTTTCCAGAGTCCTGACAGTGGATGCTTGTCCCTGGAAGCGCACGAGTGCACGCCTGTCCTGGAGGTAGGAGCTGACCCACGCAAGCAGCCGGCTCTTCACTTCCCTGAGAGCCAGCAGGTCAAGGATGGCCAGTACGCTGGCCACCTGGAAGGCCTTCTCCAGGTCCAGGAAGACGACGATCTTGGGTCTCTCGTCTGACCCAACGATGGCCAGGAGGATGGAGAAGCTCTCGAAGGCACCCAGGTGAAGCCGAAGACGTGTTGCTATCTGGATTCCTAGGCTCGGGGACTGGTAAGATAACGGCTTCCTTCCATTTGGTGGGGAGTCGGCCAGTCCTCCAGGACCGATTGATGATCCCCAAGATGACGTCATGTCCCGGTGGACCGGACTGCATGACCATGCTGTAGGTGATACCGTCCGGCCAGGGAGCCATGTCCGGCGAGGACTTGAAAGCCGCCTGGATCTCCCGGTCGACGAAGTCCAAGTCGGTGTCGTGTTCTTCCTGGCTCACCTCCAGGCTGCCCTTCAGGGGAGAAAGGCAGCCTAGAGATCCTGGATGTCTTGCGGCAGGCAGGCCATCACTGCCCTGGAGGTGAAGTGTTCCAGTAGTCTCCCCGTGGGGTCGTGGTGCACCCCAACCACGCCTCTGTGCTTCCCGGTGGCCATGTGACTCGTATTCCAGATCACGAATAGGCTGGACATGTGACAGAGGGGGACACCAGGCGGACCTTGTGGGAGACGTGTGCGTGACATACCACGTCCCTCAGTAGCCGCAGAGACTCGGCCTTGGGGTTGCGCCTGTTAATCTTGAGGACTCAATCGCCAATAGACATGTCAGGTCAATGGTAGCTCAGAGGGTAATATCTCCTGGGCCCGACCATTGACTCTTCAATGGTCGGGCCCACGATTCCTTTCTCCCTTTCTCTCTTTTTCTTTCTCTCTTCTCTTAAACATTCAGATGCATAGCTATTGGCTCTCTTTCCTCCTGTCTGTTGGTTATCCCCTGAGAGTAGACAGAGAGATTGATGGCAGGAGTATCGAATCTACACCAGTCCTTTAAACTGCCACCCACACCCACCCACACCCACACCCACACACACACACACACACCCACCCACACCCACAC